>NW_027184366.1:0-102993 GCF_000393655.2 Nicotiana sylvestris
TGAGAATGTCTACTTGATAGATAGCTTGAAATATAGCCTAATCAGTGTATCACAACTGTGTGACAGAGGTAATCTGGTAGCATTCACCTCTACCAAATATTTTGTGATTAATCTTACCACTGACAAGATTGTTTTACAGGGAAAAAGAGTTAACAATATTTATATTGTAGATTTATCCACTCTTTTAGAAAACGAACTAACTTTCTTAAGTGTGTTGGACAATGATTCCCTCTTATGGCACAAAAGACTTGGTCATGCAAGTCTAAATCAACTCAACAAATTAGTCTCCAAGAGCCTGGTGATAGGGTTACCTAACATCAAGTTCAAGAAAGACAAAGTTTGTGAGGCCTGTGCAAGGAGGAAGCAGGTAAGATCCTCTTTTAAAAGCAAGAAAGTGGTAAGCATGACGAGGTCGATGGAACTGGTTCATATGGATCTCTATGGTCCAACGAGAACATTGAAAAGAGGTGGGAAGAAATATATGATCGTGATTGTTGATGATTACTCTAGGTTTACTTGGGTATTATTTTTATCATCTAAGGATGAAACATTTGACATGTTTACTGTCTTTGTTAGAATAACTCGGAAATAACTAGGTAATCAACTTGCATCAATTAGGTCTGATCATGGAACTGAATTTGAAAATGCTAAGTTAGCTGAATTTTGTGATGAGCACGGTATAGATCATAATTTCTCTGCCCCTAGGACTCTTCAACGAAATGGAGTAATTGAAAGAAAGAATATGACTCTTGAAGATATGGCTAGGACTATGCGTCTTTCTAGTAAACTGCCCCATAGCTTCTGGGTAAAGGCTGTAAATACTGCATGTTACATCATTAATAGGTGCATGACTAGACCGCTTGTAGAGAAGACTCCCTATGAGTTACTTAAAGGGAGAAAGCTAAATATATCCCATCTTAGGACATTTGGATGCAAGTGCTTTGTGCATAATAATGGAAAGGACTCCCTAGGTAAGTTTGATCCCATAAGTGATGAGGGAGTATTCTTGGGATATTCTTCATATAGCAAAACTTATAAAGTGTACAACAAAAGAACTTTGTGTGTAGAAGAAAGTGTACATGTAGTTTTTGATGAAACTAACATTCTTTCTAAGAGACAGGAACATGAAGATGAAGCTATTTGGGCTGGTAAAAGAATTGAGTGAAGTCACAGCTCAAGCTGAAGCTGCACCAAAAGAAGGAACAAGTGATGGAACATAATCTTCCATCTAGGGCAACCTAACAGGGGGAACTGAACAAAGAAAAAGTGAATCTAATTTCCAAATGGAACCTGTCCATAAGCTTGTTCCTCAGCAATAGAACATGAGAGAAACATCAAACATAAATCAGTTGGTGGTGAAACCTTACAAGTATCAATGTTCTCATCCCATTGAGAACATCCTTACTGACCCAACTTCTGGAGTTAAAACCAGATCTCGATTAAAGAATCTATGTGCTTTTGATGCATTCTTATCTCTTATTGAACCTAAAAATATTTCTGAAGCTTTGCAGGATTCAGACAGGGTGAATGCAATGCAAAATGAACTCAATCAGTTTGAAAGAAGTCAAATGTGGCATCTGGTCACAAGACCCAAGGATAGATCAGTAATTGACACTAAATGGGTCTTCAGAAACAAACTTGATGAAGATGGAATGGTTCACTACTAAAAAAATCAGGTTTTAGCGACGGACAAATTCTGTAGCTAAACAGAAAAATCCGTCGCTAATATCATTTAGCGACAGATTATCGACGGATTATCAAAAGATTTTGCTAGCTACGAGCATTTTAGCGACAGATTAGCGACGATGTTCGTAGCTAATCTTAGGTTTACAAAAGAGTTTTTTGTAAATGCGATTTTTGGATCAGTGATTTTAGTGGAGAGTTTGGAAAAATCCTACTGGAAGGTAGGTCATGGTTTTTTCACCTTTTTGAGCCAGGTATTTTCCACGTAAAATCTCTGTGTTCTTTATTTTCTGTATTTATTATTCCGCAACAGTAGTAGTTGGAACACATAGAAGAACCGGTTCCTTCTATAATCAAACTAAGCAATAATTGGATACCACACAAATCACCCTCCCTCTTGTGTTGTATTGAAGTATAAAACATCAGTTACTTATCGACATAGACCCAAATGAGTTTAAAATCTAAGTTAATTAATGAGATTTTTACATAAATACCTGACTGGATTCATTGTTTACGTTTCATAATCAGTATACATAGAATATACATGATTATGCACATATTTTATATAAATTATTTATATACTATATATACACCGGCTATCTTTAATTAAAGTGGTTGGACGAATGGCTTTAGGTTAATTCTTCTTAATTAATTGGGTATGATAATTATAGAATAGGAAATGTGAAGTATCAGAAAGGTTATGTGTTACATCGTTCCTATAAGAATAAGAGTATCAATGTATATTTATAGTTGGTCTAGGACTTGTACTTGCACTTATTAACTCGTTTCTCGACATGTTAGTAGTAGAGAGAACACTATTAGTACTGATCAAATTAACCTTGAAGCTGAAGTAAATATTTAGTGAAAGTCGAGTCAGTTAGAGAACTAGAAAAGAACGAAAAGCTTCAAGATAGTTTGAACAACATTAATCTACAAGACAAAGGACCCACTATCATTTGCTGCGAAAATATCTGGAAATAATGGACCTCTTGTAGGTATGGCAACAAGAAAAAATTCAATCACAACACTATGAGGTACCAAGGGATCTGGATTATCAATGCATGCAATTGCTAAGGTTATACCTAGTGTGGAAAGCCAGGTCCAATGCCCTATTTACAGTAACAAGATAGAAAGACTCAAACATGTACAAAGCTAGAAACAACTCATGTGGCAAACACCTCCTACGGGCATACTCAAAGTCAACACTGAAGGTAGCTTCATAAAAGAAACTATATAGGGGGAATTGTGAGGGACAACTATGGCGACTTGATCATGGCCTCCTCAGTGCCCATACATAGTAAGAGCAACAACATCACAGAAGCTCTTGCTTCTGAGTTTGGAGTGAAATGGTGCAACCAACATGGCTACGCTAACTTTATTCTTGAACTCGACTCCCTAATTAGTGCAAATATGATGACCAACAGAATGACCAACAATATGAAGAACAAACAGATTGCAGACAACATCATAAATAAGGCAAACATCGGAGTGTATCGTATTTTAGGGAAGGTTAGTGTTGGAAAAAATAATATCCCACTTATTCACGGTAAATATAACAATGACACAAGAGAGTAACAACGACACCAAATATTTTTACGGGATAAATTACAATACCCGAGCGGAGCAATATAATACCACTATAATATTACAATTTGGTAGTGTCAAGAGACTGCTACAACTTCAAAAGAAATAACACGCCTTATTTTTAGCACCTCAACTACACTATTATTCTCACTCAATATTTATCTCATATAATATGTGGATTACTCTCTCTAACTCTCTCTGGCTTCTCTCATTTTTGGTGTACTTGAAATGAAATAGAATGACTCTATTTATAAGCAAAGGAGCCGTCCAACTGAGCCAATCAAATTCATTCGTTGCAATTTGCAACAATCTGCAAATTGCCATCTTGTTATCGTCCATTTCAATTTGTTGCATTGCAACATGTTTCCAACTTTTGTTTTGCTTTTTCTTTTATTTATTTTTTCTTATGAATAGGTCCCATAAATCTGTCCCTTAATTTTATTTTTTTCTCTTTATTCCAAGACATGATCTCAATCTTTCAAAATCTTCAAACTTGAGAGGTTTTGTGAAGATATCTGCAATTTGATCATGAGACTTCACATACTTGAGCTCGACTTCCTTCTTAGCAATGTATTCTTTGATGAAGTGATACCTTGTGTCTATATGCTTGCTTCGATCATGATACACCGGATTCTTCGCGAGTGCTTGTGCAGATTTGTTGTCACTACAAATCTCTATAGCTTCAATTTGTGGAAAATTGAGTTCCTTCAATAATCTTCTTAGTCAAATAGCATGACAGGTACATGATGTTGTTGTTACGTATTCGGCTTCACAAGTCGAGAGAGTAACAATGGATTGTTTCTTTGCACTCCAAGAAATAACAAAATCACCCAAGAAAAATACAAAACCAGTTGTACTTTTTCTATCATCAATATCTACCGCATAATCACTATCACAAAATCTCATAAGGTTGAAGTCATTAGAAGAAGAATAAAATAACCCAAATTCAATCATACCTTTTAGGTAACGAAGAATTCTTCTAGTGACTATCAAATGAGTGGAGGTAGGAGCTTCCATGAAAAGGCTTACTATTCCAACTGTAAAGAGTATATCTGGCCTTGTACAAGTCAATTACCTCAAACTTCCCACAAGACTTTTGAAAAATGTGGAATCCACTTTAAAACTCGGACAATGTTGTCCCACTCTCCATCGGCGTGTTCACGGGGTTGCAATCGAGCATGTTGAACTTTTTCAATATCTCTTTTGTAAAGTTTTCTTGAGAGATAAAAATTCTATCCTCCATCTGCTTCACTTCTAGGCCCAGGTAGTATGACATGAGCCCTATATCTGTCATCTCGAACTCACCGGACATATCCTTCTTAAAAGCTTCAAACAAAATTGGGTTATTACCCGTGAAAATAAGATCATCAACATAAAGACAAACAAGAAAGATATCTCCATTAGTATGAAATTTACGGTAAAGAGCATATTCATGGAGACAATGAGTAAACCTATTGTCTTGAAAATACTTGTCGATGCAACTATTCCATGCTCGTGTGGCTAGCTTTAATCCATATAAATCTTTCTTTAACCGTAATACGTTATATTCATGGTTTTTGACCACAAAGCCCAATGGTTGTTTAATATAGACTTCTTCTTCAAGATAGCCATTCAAGAAGGCTGACTTGACATCTAGTTGATGGATCTTTTACATCATTTGCGCCGCCAAAGATATCAACAAACGAATCGTCTCCATGCGGGCAACATGTGCATAGACTTCTTCATAGTCAATGCCTTGACTTTGCTTGTAGCCTTTAGCCACATGTCGTGCCTTGTATCTCTCTACATCTCCATCAGTATTCTTCTTTATCTTGTATACCCATTCCACTCCAATTGCTCGATGACCCCTGGGAAGAGTTGTTAACTCCCAAGTATTGTTCTTCTCTATTGACTCAATCTCCTCCTCCATGGCTTGGCTCCACTTTTTGTTTGTAACAACTTTATCAAAGTTCATTGGTTCACTGTCAGCAAAGAGACAATATAAAAAACCAAAATTAGTAACTTCTTCTGTGTCCTCATAGAGCTCTTGAATACTCCTTGTCCTTTGCGGCTGTTCATTTGAAATTTTTGAGAAGATGGAGATGAAACATTAGTTGGAGAAGGAGGTGGAGTTGTATCCTGCACAGGTTCCACGGTCTCTGTTCTACTTCATCACTAATGTATGGAAGAAAATCATATGAAGTTTCTTTCTGAGCTCCCCAATCCCATGCTAATTTTTCATCAAATTCAACATCGTGACTTACCACCACCTTACCACTGCTTGGGTTCTATAACTTGTAGCCTTTTGAACTCATATCATAGCCAACAAACACATGCTTGACACTTCGATCATCAAGCTTCGCTTTCCCTTGATGTGGCACATGAGCATAGGCTATGCTCCCAAAGATTCTCAAGTGCTTGACACATGGCTTTCTTTCGCTCCATGCTTCTTGAGGGGTTTGATCTCTAACATTCCTTGTTAGAGACCTGTTGTTCAAACAAACTGCATAAGAAACAGCTTCAGCCCAAAATTCCTTGGGCATACTTTTAGCTTTCAACATACATCTAGCCATATTAAGAATTGTTCGATTCTTTCTTTCTACAACTCCATTTTGTTGGGATGAATAAGGTGCCGTTAGAGGGATGAATTCCATGAGATTGACAGAAGTAATTAAATTCTTTTGAAGTGAATTCGCCTCCTCTATCGAACCTTAAAGCTTTAATTTCATAGCCACTTTCTTTCTCCACAAGTACTTTGAAAATTTTAAAAGCAGCAAAAGCTTCAGATTTTTGGTTCAAGAAATAAACCCAAGTCTTTCTACTAAAGTCATCAACGAAGAGCAGAAAATATTTACTTTTACGAAAGGAAGGTGGATTGATTGGTCCACACATATCAGTGTGAACAAGATGAAGCGGTAGGTTGATCTTTACATGGCCTCCTTTGGAAAACTCCTCCTTGCATGTTTTCCAAGAAGTCAAGCTTCACACAATTGATTGGGATGGCTGATTGATGGTATCCCATGCACCATGTTCTTTTTTTGAGCGCTTCAAAATTCTAGTGCCCAAATCTCATGTGCTAACACCATGATTCATCTTACACACTAGCCTTCAAACACTTTGCATCAATTGTTTTAAGATTCAGAGAAAATAATCTATTCTTTGCCATATGTACTTTAGCAATTAGAATTTCACTTAAATCCTTAGCCAAAGATGCATATTTTTCATGTGGATGTCATATTACTTTTCAAGAAGTTGGCCCAAACTCAAAATATTACTTTTTAATTTAGGGACATAATAAACATCTTGAATTATCTTGTAAATACTATATTTACAGGAGATGAGAATCGTACCTATCCTTTCGGTTTGAATCTTTGAGGTATCTCCAAAAGACACATTACCTCTTACTGTTTTATTGATCTCCACAATTATTATTTTTTTGCATCCACACATGTGATTGCTTGCTCCATTGTCCAAATACCATGAGCTACAATAATCCCTATCTTCTACCTTGAGTGCCAGCAATAGTGTTGACTCATCTCTACTTTCTTGTCATCAACAATGTTAGCTTTTTCTTCAATATTTCTACGACATTCCCAAGAGTAATGGCCAAATTTATGCCAATTATAACACTCAATTTTTGATTTGTCATACCTTTGTCCATTATTTTCTTGGTAGTAGTCACGTCTTCTTCCTCCTCTTTGTTCACGACCACGACCTCTGAATGTTTGGCGGATTTTAATTTCATTGTTGAAGTTGTTACCGTTACTTCTTTCTTGTCCATGACCGCCACGGCCTCGTCCCCATCCATTCCCTTGATAGCTCTTTTCACCTCCATAATCCTTGAAGGATGCCTGAGTTTTAAGAAGCTGCTTTAATGGCACTTCTTGTCTCCTCTTGATCTGTTCTTCATGGGTCTGTAAATAACCCTCCAATTGCTCCACCATCATTGAGTCTAAATCTTTAGACTCTTCAAAGCACATACCACAAAATTAAATTTAGGTGTTAAAGTACGAAGGATCTTTTCTACCATACGAACATCTTCTATGTCCTCCCCGTATCATCTCAATTGATTACAACAGCCTTCACTTTTGAACAATAATCCGAAATGCATTCGGATTCTTTCATTTTTAAAACTTCAAAATTAGCCCTTAGAGTTTGAAGTTTTACCTTCCTCACCTTGTCATCTCCTTGAAGAGAATTTTGTAAAATTTTCCAAGCTTCCTTTGGGGTGGTAGCATCTGTCACTTCCTCAAATAGGGCATCATCCAAATATTGGTAGATGAGCGTGAGGGCTTGTTGATCCTTTTTTGTTGTATTTTCCAATACATCTTTTTCATTTTGAGGCAAAACTTCCTCATTATCAGGTTTTGCATAACCTATGTCAATGATTTCCTACACATTCTGGGAGCCAAGAATGTCTTTCATGCGTAGACACTATTTCTCATAATTATATTTTGTGAGACGGGGATTACTGAAAAGATAGCAGACCATTATTCGTTATGGTTCTAATACCACATTGTTGGAAAAACTAACATCCCACCCATGAATAATATTCACGGTAAATATAACAATGACACAAGAGAGTAATAATGACACCAAATATTTTAACATGATAAATTACAATACCCGAGCGGAGTAATATAATACCACTATAATATTACAACTTGGTAGTGTCAAGAGATTACCACAACTTCAAAAGAAATAATACTCTTTATTTTAAACACCTCAATTACAATATTACTCACACTCAATATTTATCTCACAGACTACAATCTATGGATTTTCTCTCTGGCTTCTCTCATTTTTGGTGTACTTAAAATGAAACCGAATGACTATCTATAAGCAAAGGATCCGTTCAACTTAGCCAATCAAATTCATTCGTTGCAATTTGCAGATTTGCAAATTGCCATCTTGTTATCGTCCATTTCAACTTGTTGCCTTGTAACTAGTTGCCAACTTTTGTTTTGCTTTTTTTTTTTTTTTTTTTTTATTTGAATAGTTCCCACAATTAGGTGGCTGATTGCCTGGCTAAACTTGCTTGTAATTCTAACACACAACTGGTAAAATAAAAGTAACTGAATGAGGGACAAAATGGTTCTTATTTATGAGGGATCCTTCCCTAATTGATATACCAAGGAGGTTCATAATGCCACTAGAATGTTTGCGTTGTTTATACCTAAAGGAGGCCAAGTGTAGTTTGTCCATCCTCATAGGACCTCTAGCATTCTCTGGTAATTCGTCTTCCCTAAGGTATAATTTTTCACCATCCATTGTAGCTGCTTCCTTTGCTATTACATCAGCGATTACGTTGGCTTTCCTATAGCAATACTTGATTTCAATTTGCCTCTCTTGAATTTTCTTTTGAGCTTCCTCTATTGCCTTTCTCAATCTCCATGGGGCACTATGAGGGACAAGAATGGCAACTTAATCATTGCCTCTTCAGTGCCCATACAGAGTAACAACAACATGACAGAAGCTCTTGCTGATGAGTTTGGAGTTAAATGGTGAAGTCAACATGGGTATACTAATTTTGTTCTTGAATTCGACTCCCTGATTATTGCAAATATGCTGACCAACAATATGATGATCAAACAGATTGCAGGCAACATCATCAGCATCATAAATGAGGCAAAAGTCGGAGTGTATCACTGTTTCAGGGAAGGTAATTAGGTGGCTGATTGCCTGGCTAAACTTGCTTCTACTTCTAATCAGACTTACATTTTAGAGTTTCCAACATCTCCCTAGAACTGTTAAAAGTGTCTTCTTACTAGATAAGTGGCAGTTACCCACCATAAGGTCAAAGTATGACAAATGTAAAATTAAATGTATATTCGTGTTATTTGGAAGGACCTGAGCTTTTATTTTTTTCCTATCAAGTCTTACCTTCCATTTTTTTCATTGAATCCAACCAACCACGTTTATAGCTCTTGTGTTGGTGGGGTTTTGACTTGGACCCCTACCCTATTTGTTATAACATTATCGTAATACAGGAGGGGCACATGTAAGCAAAACCTCCACAAAAGTCAAGTGTAGCTTGTCCATCCTCATAAGACATCTAGCATTCCCTGGTAATTCGTCTTCCCTGAGGTATAATTTTTCACCATCCATTATAGTTGCCTCCTTGGCTAATGCATCAGCGATTGCATTGGCTTCTTTATAGTGATGCTTGATTTCAATTTGCCTCTCTTGAATTTTCTTTTGACCTTCCTTAACTGCCTTCTCAATCTTCATGGAGATATGACATGTCCTTTTAGCATGTTGACCACCACCAGGGAGTCCATATCTAATACAAGATGTGTGTGTTGTTGATCATAACATCAGTTAATTCCATAACTAGCAGCCTGCAGTTAACAAAGATTGTTAGGTGTGAGTTGAATAATTTTGGCGAATACCATAATCATGTTTCCATTTCCCTTCCTAACGTTCCCCCATATTCCTTCCAGTATCAATCGTCGTATGAAGTTACCATATGTATTAAGTTTCCATGTATCTCCCTGAGGTTTATCTCAGTACACCAAGCTGCCAGTGATCCTAGTCTTATATCTTTCCACAACTAGACAGATAGTTTCCCATCTTCAGTTGGCTTCCATCTTGCCTAACCTTTTAGCTACGGTAACTAGCACACTAAAAAGAACTTGATTAGCAATTCTATACATAGTAGTGTTCTTTAGGCTGGATTTTCTGTTAAATCTTGCTTTCCAAAGCTCCAATAGAATGTAATAGGGTGTTATATGAAGGACGAGTTTATGAACTTGGTTTCTAGGTTGAGTATTCCACCAAAAATTTAAAATTTCCTGCACTAAAATCCCATTATGCAATATTCCCAATGGTCTAGCCATATGTGTCCACAACTTTGTAGCCAACTCACTGGTAGCGAACACATGGTCCACAGTTTCAGGTTTAGGTACTCTGCAGCATGAACATATGGAAGTTGATTGAAAGCCAAACCTCAATATAGTGTAATCCATTGGTAGTTTTTTTTTTGAAAAGTTTCCACATGAAGAAGGAGACATTGAATGGTATTCCTTTTGCAAAGATTTGCTTTGCTAGATGATCCTTATCTTTCTTTTGCCTGAGGCATTCTATTTACCTTGAAAATGATAACTACAATTATATTAGATTTTGCAGTTCTAAAAGTCTGTAATTTATTTTAATACTAGTTGTAAGGCAATAGATGCTAAGCGTAAGTAAAGAAAATAAGAAATGCAAACCAATGGGGTCACAAGGATGGACCTCGAACTGGTTAAAGCAGGGCCTCAAGGTCTAGACGGGGTTAATAGAAATGAACAATTGATGAAGAATAAATGATGATGAAGGCCTCAAAAATGGCCTTTTGCGATTAATAATGAGCAATAAATGAAGAACAATAAATGAACAATGAAAGAAATAACAATAAGTGAGTAGAACAACTGTTTAAGCAAAGAGTAGAGAATATTGTATTGTATTCAATATGTTGTGTAATAATCCAAATCCTTTACAAGATGACAAGGGTCCCCTTTATATAGGAGGGGTCAATCCCAACATAGTACATGCCAAATAAATGATGAAGAAATGCTACTAATACAGCTGTATAATGGCTCAGTACGGATTTGTACGATTCTTGTAGACCTGGTAAGCTCTAACCACGTGTATTTGGGAATTTTTCTACCTTTCCATGACGATCATCAGTTGTACTGTTCCGAGGTCGACCATAGTGAGCCTCCGATATGTTCCCTCGAGGGATACACCTCGGGGTTGCACCTAACGCTCTGCTTTGGGCTTCTTCGAGGTTAGGCGTGGAGCGGCATAGTAGCCCCAAAGTCGAACTCCCCAATTTTGACCGTATACAGATAGTCCCCTTATTTTTTAGAATGAAAAGATAAGAAATGATTTTGACCTCAACTTTCTCGAACCTCTTGTGATGACATCATGCTCGTGATGTAAGTGTTCGAAGTGACTGAAATATCCCATCAGTTCATCTCCCTAAAATCACTGAATATACCGCATGTTCATTTTCCCAAAAGCGTTTATTGTGCCGCTGATCCATTTCCTCAAAGGCATTGATTGCGCCGTTGATATGTTTTTCCAAAGGCATAGATTGCGTCGTCGGTTACATTTCTGTCCCTCTATAAATGGGGGATTGCTTGAACCAAGACTTCACTCCGTCTTTTCTTCAACAACCTTTTATCCCTTTCCCTTTTCTACATCCTCCTCCAAACTATTATTTTTATGGTTCAAACTTGTGACCATAAGGTCATACGCCAACAACTTTGTCAGTTATGCCATGACTCATTTTCAAAGCCTTTCCCCACTGAGTGGGGTTACACCGAGTTGTTGTTGTTGTTGGCCCGAAATAATGAGAGAAGAGCCTCAAATTCTTCCCTTATCAGAAGATATGTGGATCGTAAACTGCTGCTAATCTCTCTTAACTCCCACCTGGTGTGGCGCTTCACTCCTTTTGCTTTTCATGGAGTGAGGCGGAATTATCAACTAACTTTCGCATCCCACACCGGTGCAATGTCTCAAGAAGTGGCTTCACAATAGTAGTACTGACGAAACCCATACTCGCCAGGTTTTTCACCAGGCCACAATTTTCCTTGCTTGTTAAAAGCTTTTGCTTTTTGATAGGCTATAGCCTTTTCCTCATATATTGCTGCTTCAGAGGAGGTTCTCGAAGAAAATGCTCTGAATATCGAAATGGGGTCCCCGAGAAAAAATGGTTCTCGAAGATGTCACTCCCGAGGATATACCTTCAAAAGTAGATTAGGCTTTTTAGCTGTTGTTTTTTGCTTCTTTATTTCTGTGTAAGAACCCCTCGTGGGTCTTTGTAATCGTCTTTTATCAATGTAAGAGTTTCTTTATTTTGTCTTCAACTTGTGCTGAACTCCATTTTGCCTTCGTTTGTGAGAAATCCAAGTGTATGACTTTATCGATCGGTCCGAATATTAGACCCGATCATAATAAACCCTTGGGTTTTTAATTGGTTAATATGACATTCCTTGGAGCTCTATACTATCCTTAGACTAAGAATGATGCGAACTTAGGTCGCCAGGACTTCTGGGTCCGAATTGAGTGAAAGGAAGGTCTCGATTTTTTGGAATAAAGCCTAGCCTTTTTAGGCCTCGCTGATAGTCCTCGAGTGGTAAGTTTCTTGAACTAAAGCAGCTTTTAGATTTTACAACCAGGTGGGCGCTTGCTCGATCATCTAAAAATAAAGATAGCTCTTAGGCTTTTACAAATAATCCCTCAGCGAGAGTTTTCTCAAACTCGGGCAGCCCGTAATTGAGCAAACATTTGTTCAAACTTAAGATAAAGATAGCCATGAGGCCTTATAAATAGTCCATGGGTGAAAACCTGCTCGAACTTGGGTAGCCTGTGGGCTAAATAATCGAGTGAGTGTTTGCTCGAACTTGAGATGAAGATAACCCTAAGACTTTATAAATAGTCCCCGAGTTAGAACCTGCTCGAACTTGGGTAGCCCATTGGCTAAATGATCGAGTGAGCGTTCGCTCAAACTCGAGAGATGAAAGTAGCCCTGAGGCTTTACAAATAGTTCCCCAGTGAGAACCTGTTTGAATTTGGGTAGACCGTGGGTTAAATAATGGAGTGAGCGTTCACTCGAACTCGAGAGAAAAAGTAGCCCTGAGGCTTTATAAATAGTCCCGAGAGAGGACTGGCTCAAACTCGGGTAGCCTTTGGGCTTAATAGTCAGGTGAGCTTTTGCTCGAACTCGAAGTAAAGTCCCCGAGTGAGAACCTACTCGAACTTGGGTAGCCCATGGGCTAAATAATCGAGTGAACATTCGCTTGAATTCGAAACAAAAGTAGCCCTGAGGCTTTATAAATAGTCCTCGAGCGAGGACTGGCTCGAACTCGGGTAGCCTTTTGGCATAAAAGTCAAGCGAGCCTTTGCTTGAACTCGAAGTAAAGATAGCCCTGAGGCATTATGAGTAGTCCCCGAGTGAGAACCTGCTCGAACTTGGGTAGCCCGTGGGCTAAATGATCGAGTGAGCGTTCGCTTGAACTTGAGAGAAAAAGTAGCCCTGAGGCTTTATAAATAGTCCCCGGGCGAGAACTGTCTCGAACTCGGGTAGCCTTTAGGCTTTAATAGCCGAGCGAATTACTACTAGAGCCCAAGTCGTAGATTGTGCTTAATAATTTCCGCCAAGCCGATTCTCGATACTTTGGTTCTAACGCCAATATTATGACGTAAGCGGTTGAAGTTACTTAAGGGTTTCTTTGGTACGATTCTCAAAATCATTAATTACAGGCGGCCAACGGTCGGCCTTTTGGCTTCCTCAGCATGTTCAAACGACCTTTATAAATAGAAAAACCCCACCATTTTGTCGATATCAATCTCTTAGTGCTTCCAAGATTTCATTTGGCCCCTTTCAATTTCTTTGAACTCTCCCTTTTCTTTCCTAACGACATTTTCCATTTTCTCAGATCTTCCGCTTTAGAAATGGCAAAAACCTCTAAAACTGTTCCTCAAAAGGAAAAAGCTTCATCGTCTTCTCGAACTACCAAAGGTAAACCGGTAGTTGCTCCTAGTATCGAGGAGTGTACTCCCGGGCATTGTGATAAATCTTTAGATTTCCAGGTCGAAAAGCCCTCCTCTGTTCCGGGACGATGCGTACCCATGTCTCGATACATCAGTTTAATAACTGAAAATCGAAAAGGTGGAGGCCGGCTGCCATTGGGGGAAGGTGGTTAAAGTTGAGATTCCTTCATGAGGAGAAGACATAACCAAGCACAAGGCCGGTCTCCTTAGTGTATACATATATCTTTTCACCTTAGGCCCAGAATTATCCTCTTTACCATCGATAGATCCAGTGGTCCTCGATTTCTGCAGCTAATATCAGGTGACACTTGGACAAATCTATCCATCATTTTGGCACATCGTTTATATGATTAGGTATCTCTCAAACATGGTTGAAGGGATGTCTTTTGTAAAGCCCCAGATAATTTTGCTAAATAATTTAAGATTTCGTGGAGCCAAGGTAGGCTAATTATTTTATTTTGTGTGCAAGTGAGGATTCATGACATTATGGATATCAGTTGGATATGTTAATAAACGTATAAGTCATATTATAAGTGATTTGGGGTCTAAGGAGAGGCCTAAATCTAAGCCAAGTTGGAAAATTTCATAATGGACTAAAGTTGTGAATGAGTACGCACAAGACTTCACTTTGGACAATAATATCTCCAGTTATATAAGGTTTTGTGTGATGCACAACCAATCAAATTAAAGCTCTTTGAGTCTAGTTTCCGACACATCAAACCGTTCATCATTTGGAGGCGTATACAGAAAGTTACAACAATTTTACTGGGCATGTGTCATATGTGTGCCCAGGTGCGCGGCGGAAGCGCGGCCGCGCATATCGGGAAAGTATTCTGCCTCTAAGCGTGACCATTAGCACGGGCACGCTAGTAGCAGATCTTTAAATACCCCAAAACCGGGTATGGAGAGTCTCTAAGTCATTTCTTTAGCAAGGGCTTGCTCTATCAAGGGGAATCCGTCCCATACTTCCCTCCTATGATCCAAGGTAAGATTTTTGGAGTATTTTGAGTTGATTACTACTCCTAAACACTTATACTAACAAGGATTGATCTTGAAAATCCATAGATTCTCATTCAAATCCCTAAATTGGTCAAGAACACTACAAGTGGGGATTCTCAAGATTTTTACTACAAGAGGTATGTCTATCATATCTAACTACTCTATGGTGATTATTTATGTATGATATATACGTTAGAACTCATGGGATGGTGATTGGAAACCATAAGTGTCTAACCTAGGTTGTGTTGGTGTTGCAGAGATTGCGAAATAGGTTAATTAAGGAGGTTGATGGTTGGGTATGAATGGTTGGTCATACATGTGTTGTTGGAAGTTATAAATTGGTTAGGAATGATGGTGGAATAATTTGTTGGTTAATAGTGATAGTTGGATGAACTAATACTACAGTTATGAGGTGTAAAGATCTATACCTACAAGGTGTTTGATAATATGCCTAAATGACTTAAGTTATGGAATTTGTTACTAATATTGGCCCCATTGAATGTTATATTGTAGATTGAAGTTTCTTAAGTGTATTGGATCATTGTAGTATCATTAAGGGGTAAATTTGAGGTATGTATGGCTAAAACCCCCTCTTCTTAGAAATTGAGCTCTTTTGGTGTCCATGAAAATGTTGTTAAGATCGAACTTTGATTGCTGTATTGATTGTTACTTCATGTGAATTAGTGTTGCAAAATATATACGTGTAAGGTGTGTCTCAATATGTTCGATATGCTATCCTTGGTAATTTAAGGATGTTAGAAGAATGTGAACCATGTGTTGAAATGCTTCGACTTCAAATCAAGTTTAAACTTAGATCGTTATGCCAAATTGTGTGAGAAAACTCATTATGGTTGATCCTCCTAATTGTTCTTATGTGTACTAAATGTATTTAATTAATTGTGTCCAGTTGTTGGTAGTGTATAAAGATGTTTGAAATAAATCAAATGAATTGGGGAAATAACATGTGGCCAACGTGCCAAGAACTTGAGTTATAATTGTGCCTGGTAGTGCCTATGCCATGAGAAAATATGAAACAGATTATGAAATGAGCCTTGACTCTGATTTCCATAAATGACTTCAATGATAAAGTGCCCTAAAGGCTTTATACACAATTTATGCTCATAAACGGCTATTCGAGATAATGTTTTGCCTTATAAGTACATTCAATATGATCCAAGTTGTTACATACTTCGATGTTGAAATTATATATTATCATGATTGGAAAAGAATAATTCAAGAATAATTAGTGTAATTGCTTATTTATGCGTTTGATGTGTGTTTCTGTTGTGGTTTGGTGTGTCCCCTCCCTTTTGGAAGAATCTGTTGTGTTTAAAGTTCCATTGCTAATAAACTTGAGGTGTGTGATTGTCCGAAATATTGTATATGCCCATGATTCATGATTCCTCTCATGTGTACTTGACATCTTCGGTTGAATGGCTTGATGTTGTAATTGATATTGATGTGAGATTTGGAGGAAAAGAGTTTGAACTATGAAATGTGGCCTAGTACCAAGTATGATGTGATAATTGTGGCCCCAAGTGCCTATGATCTGATATATGTGAAATGAGATGAATGATGGAAAAGGAGTAATGTCTTGGTAAGACGGCCTAGCCGATCGGGCCGTGATTGGATGCCATGCTACACACATGGTGGTATTGTGCTGATATTGAAATCGGAAAGTGAGAATGAAATTGTGATTAAGGTAACGTCTTGGTAAGACAGCTTAGCCGATTGGGCCGTGATCGGACGTCATGATATATACATATGGTGGTAATGTATTGATGTTCGAAACTAGAAAGTGTGAATGAAATAATGGTAACGTCTCTGGGAGATGGCTTAGCCGATCGGGCCGTGATCGGACTCCGCTCAAAGAAGCGGTGGCAAAGTGAATAATGATGCAACAGTGTGGGATGCTCCAACCTAAAATTTCAGAAACTATGTGAAAATCATGTGAACCTCTTTATATTGTTGACATGGTGCTTATTTGAAACTTTGTTGTCTTTATGATTTTCTCTTTATTCTTGTATGAAAGTTCTTTCTAACTAGATGGTGTTTAGTTATACATACTAGTGCTATTCGATGGCACTAATGTCCCTTTTGCCTAGGGCGCTATGTCTTTAAATGGATGTAGGTGTTTCTATAGCAGACAGTGTTGGTCGCAGCTAGTGCCGCATCATCCTTTCAGCTGACTTGGTGAGCCTCACTTCATTTCGGGATCCTGTACCATTATTTATCATGTACTTTGTATTTTGAGATATAGTCAGAGCCTTGTTGCTGGCATTTCCATATTACTCATCGGTTGTATTTAGAGGCTCCGTAGATAGGTAGTGGGTAGTGTTTGGTATCGGGAATTAAATTGGAAATATTGGTATTTGGCAAATATGTCTTCCTTCATATCTATAAAAATTATTATATTTTGGATACTATGGTTGAAACTGCTAATGGAACCAAAGTGAAAGTTGTTAATGAAATATTTTCAGAGTTTGAATAATGGAGTATATCTCCTCTTTATTCAAGGATGACTTTGGGTAGAATGAAATCTAATAGGCTTGCTCAGTCGAGTTTAATGGGTTGAGCGCCGATCGTGCTCCTCGGTTTTGGGGCGTGACATCTTTTACCTTCGACTATCTAATTAGACTCTATAGCCACCGACCCTATCGAGGTGGCCTAATTAAGCTGAAATGTCGATCCTCGAAGGCCTTCTTTGCTAGAATCGATTAAGACAAGCACCAAGGGTGGGTGAGCCGCATTGTCCGAGTCAGGACCTCAGACCTGATCCCTGCTGAGAGAATGCCATTCCCCAAGAAATGAAATATGAATCGTAAGTAAACATGTTCCACTGATCAGATACCTTTTCTTGACTTTGAATTAACTTTCTTCGATGATACAGCTGTTGAGTGGTACCCCGGTGCTATCAACGATCTTTCAGGCTGGGTCTGGTGACTTGATTCGATCTATCCATATGCTAAGCGCATGTGGCGCGATCTAGCTAAGACCCGTTGGGAGGCCAAATATCATGGTGACTTTTTATCTCTGTTCATATTCAAGCTCTTTAGAGATGATATTTCTCACTAGTTCTCTCATCCTTTGTGCCTATGGAGGCCGTTTTGATGAGGGAACCCTCGTCGAGGAAGTAGATACCCCGAAGCCTGCTAAGGAAAAGAATAGAAAGAAGAAATCATCGTCCAGGTCCCCGAAGCCAAAAAAGGCTAAAGTTCAAAGGCCTGAGACTGATTCATTGGCCTCAACTCGGGAGGCGGCCGAAGGTCTTTGTGCCGAGGGCGAAGAGAGTGATGACTGCTCGCTTGTACTTGGGGGGAGAAGAAGTGATGCTACCTCGAAATCTACTAAGCTAAAGGTGACTGAGCCGGAGGTTCCTAGAACTGAGGCCATCGAGGTGGACCCGATCTGAGGGAATTGTTAAAGGGGGCTTAGACGAAGTCCCCGAACCGACCATTGACCAAAACACAGCGGTTGCGAGGGGCACTTAGTTGATAAACCCGAAGAAACTATTAACAAAGCCCCTCGTTGGAGGGAGAGGTCCTCCGTCGACCCCGTCGAGGTGATCAACGTAGATGAGCCTCTGTTGGGCCCAACATTCTCTCCTGGACAAATATGGGATGCCCAAGTTATGAAAACTCCCGTTGTGGAGGCATCCCCCAGGGAGAATAGTATGTTTGAAGGATATTTGGCTGGGGTTGAGGAAGGCACTGATATCGACGCCTCATTGATCTTTGAAGAGGCCGAGAAGCTTCGACAACAGGTAATGTTGATTTGACCGTTGTATTTTGAGTTTCGATTTTGCTTTTCCGACTCTCTACTTCTATGTTTTCAGGTCTTAAAAACTCTCCAACCAAGCCTTTTCCAAGTCACAAGTAGAGTTGGCTCGTTGTGAGGACGAATTTAGGAAGCTCATCTCTAAATTGGGCGAACTTAAGGCCCTTCATGCCCAAAAAGAGGGGGAGCTAGGTGACCTTCGAGATCAATTGGAGAGGATATCTCAAGAGCGGGCCGATCTCGATGAGAAGGAAATACGACGTTTATTTTTGTGCTTTAGTCAATTGAATGTTTGATACCTTAATTTGACTTTTTCAGCTCAAGCCAAAAGACGATTTAATGCGATAGGAGCTTAGAGTCAGAGATACCGAAATCCTTAGGCTGAAGCAGCGCAAGGATGAGGTGTCTTCCGATAAAGAAACTCTTCGAGAGAAGCTGACCTCGGTTGAGTGCCAACTTCAAGGGGCGAGGGGAGAAAGCCTCAAGTACAAAGATATCCATTATGAAATAGTTGCTGAGCTATCTGCAGCTAAGTCCGAGGCTGCTGAGCTCATGTCCTCAAACAGAAAAGATGTTGATGCTGCAAATGCTCGAGCCAGGAAGATATCCGAAGAGGCTGAGCTTAAACTGTCTGAAGCCTTGGAAAATGGCTGATTAAGATCTAAGAGACAGTATCTCGAGAATGTATATGCAGGGGGCATCGATTTGTCTACTGAGATGAAGAGAGTGAAGGCCCTATAAGAAGAATTGGCAACTCTGATTTCTTCCGACGATGGTTCAGCTAGTGATTCGACTAGCGGCTCGGAGGATGATGAAGACGATGGTGAAGTCCCCGAAGGGGAAGATGCCATCGATGTTCCAAGGGTCAAGGGCCAGGCCGTTGAAGGCACAACTTCCGAGGTAGCTCTGTCCGGTTAAGCAACCCTGGTGGTAGATTAGGTTTTCATTTGTTCCTTTTCTATGTAAGGGCTCCAGGCGTGAGCCTTGTAAATATGTCTTTGTGAAACCTTATCATATATATATATATATATATCATATATATATATATATATGGATTTTTGCTTCTTGTCATTTCTTGTTTTCCCATTGCCTTTTTGGAACGAATTTCAATGCTTGTCGATAACCAGTTCGGTGTGTCGGACTTATGATATAAACTGTAGACATGTGATTTTTGACCCTCCCCAAGATTTTTTATATTTTCGCATGTAAATATTTAATTTAGGCCTAATATAGCTATTTTAATTAATTTGACTCTTTTACTTTATTTCATTACAAGAAAATGAAAATTACAAAAAAAATAGTTTCATTAATATTTTTGTAATCATTTTTAATCTTGAAAAATACCAAAAAAATAGTTTATTTTAACAGTTAGTCTTATTTTAACATCTATTTTACTTAAGTAGGACTAATTAATAAATGAGGCCGTATTTTAGTCTCGTTCACGGAGAAAGAATAAAATTTGAGCTCGAGCAACTCATTTTAGGCCTAATTTTAAACCTAGCCCATAATTACTAAGCCCATAATTTCTAGGCCCACACCCCTAACTTAATCCCTACACCTATGTAATAGTACATAATGGCTAAATAGGGGGAGGGACCTAAAAAATTGGAATCGGTCGCTTTCTGAAGCTTCTTCTCCAACCAAAAGGCCCCAGACCTAAAAGACCTAAGACAATGGAGAAGCAGCCGTTGCCGTGAGCTTCATCTTCTTAATCCTTCATCTTCTGCCATAAACACACGCAGAACACGCCCCCCACACGTCGTCTTCCTCAACCAGACAACAAGCACCCCTCCAGCGTAACTTTTGGATCTTCTTCATGGAGGGCACCATAAAACCCCAGAATTTAGCTCCATCTCCATAGCTCACGCCGGAACCAACCTTTTTCCTCCACCAGACCTCGCCGAGAACCAGCAGCTTCTCCCCAAAAATGGAGGAACCTCCATCGTCGTTCTTCTCTGCACCAAGAAACAAGAGTCGATCTCTCGATATCCTTGCTCTTTGACAAACACGGGAAGAAGAAGTAACAACTGCCTTCCCTCAAAGGCTCTCTCTCTCTCTCATTTTCCGTCTCACCTGATTGTCGACGAGCTTAACCAGAAACCGGCGATGCATGAATATATGGGTGTTTCCTTTGTGTGCTAAAAAATGCAGATTAGTTTGAGGTGCCAAGACTAAGCGAGATGGGTCTTATAAGTATTATCCGTATGTTAAAAATATGACATTAGAGAATATGTTTGGCTGGACTCGCTTGAGGTTCGATTTTTCATACACAAATGCCAAGAATTAGCAATTGTCACTTAGCGAAAATTGACAGAACAATTGAAAGAATTTTGCCAAATTGACAGAACTTGTCATAAACTCTAAAGTGTCAAGTGCTGTTAATTGTTACCGATACTGGGTTTGCTTATTGAATTATTTTGTTACAAGTGATTTCACTCCATCTGTTAATTTTGTGATTTTTTTTTACTGAAAGTAGTTTTGACTTGTGAAACTTGAAAGTTTTAATTGCACAGAAGTATGTAAGCTTACTGCCATTAGTTAATGTCATAACAAAAGTTTCATTTTAAAAAATAAAGATGAGAAGTTAATAAATCTATATGTATGCAAGTTGAGTCGTGCCATGTCAAATAAAATCCCTAAACTCATGGCCCTTATTTAATTAATTTTAATCCTTTAGAAATCGAGGTGTGTCATTTAGTTGAATTTCCATGGCCCTCACAAACTTGAAAGTGCGGAGTTGCTTTAGGCGCATTATTTTAATAAAATTACCTTCCTAGACTCGGGTGTACATTTCATGTGACCCAAATCCAAATCATAACAACGTTGAATAAAATGTGTCTCGGATTGCAGGTGCATTTCATGTGGTGTGGTCCAAAGACTCATTTTAGATGACGTTGAAATCTTTCTTAAAATAATTAAAAGTGGTTTAAAGTTAAAATTGAACCATAGGATAAAACATGTATCAAAATCAGATAATAGACCAATTATAACAGTTGAACGACCGTGGTAGAACCACGGAACTCGGGAATGCCTAACACCTTCTCCCGGGTTAACAGAATTCCTTACCCGAATTTCTGTGTTCGTGGACTGTAATACAGAGTCAATCTTTTCCTCGATTCGGGATTTCAACCGGTGACTTGGGACACCATAAATTATCCCAAGTGGTGACTCTGAATTTTAAAAATAAATTATCCCGTTTCGATTGTCACTTAAATTGAAAAAAACTCCCTTATTTACTCCCTTCTGGGGTGTCGGTAAAAAAAGAGGTGTGACATAAACCCCTCGGGTTTTTATGCTCGATGAGTGATTGATAATAGTTGACCGTTCGGTGTTCGAGCCTCGAGTCAAATTTTGACTCGGGTTTATTGACCCTTTGGTTTTCAACATATCGACCCTTAGGCTTTTTTAGACTGGCTCTTAGGCTCTTACGCATTGGCCCTTAGGCTCTTTTAGGCTGGCCCTTAGGCTCTTACGTGTTGTCCTTTATGCTCTTTTTAGATTGGGTCGATGCGACATCTAATTTGGCTATAGTTTTTCCTCATTTTGGCTAAAGATTTTTGAAGTTTTGATTATGCCTTGGCATGTTTTATGTTCGTCTGACTCTTCAATGGCTCAAACGAGAACCTCGATTATGAGTCGATATGTGACGATACTTGAGTACCTTGGGAGGCTCGCTCAAAGGTTGAGTTTTTGAAACCTTTTCATTGAAGGCTGATTGTTTTCGAAGCCTTTTTATTGTTCGAAGCTGATATTATCGAAGCTCCTGCTTATGCTGAGGGTAGCCTGATTAACTGGTTCTTTTCGAAGTACTTTCGAAGTATTTGGAGGCTTTTAGTTTTATAACGGCAGACGAACGTCTCTGAATCGCATTAATTTGGCCGTAGCCTTTAAGTTCGACCGTAGTCTTTTTGTTTGGCCGTAGCCTTTAATCCCCATGTGTAGTGACCTTGGCGTCCATATCGAGGGTATGCCTTTTTTGGGGGTCTTGCAAGTTCAAATATATAGCCTTGGCCTTCAATTGGGGTTATGCCTTTATAACGTCTTATAAATTTGAGTACACCTCGTTGAGGTCTTATAACTCCGTATTTCCTCATTTAGGTCTTATAAATTTGAGTATGCCTCATTGAGGTCTTATAGGTTTGACCATGCCTTGTTGAGGTCTTACATAATGATGCGGCGCCACTGAAGTCTTATGAGCTCAAAATTGCCTTATTGAGGTTTTACAAATTCGACTTTTTGATGGCTTCGACAAGCTGACTGTCGATGATAGTCCCCGAGTGTTCAAGGGTTTTTGGCACTTGAGACGGTTAACATGAAAGTATTGAATTTCTTCGAGTGTTTTGGTAAGCAAAAAAGGCTTCCTCAATTATTTTATGTACTTGTACATGTTGTTTTTGCCTTTTGGAGGCCCAATTATTCTATATGGACACAATTCATTCGACCGTATGGCCCAATACATCATTCTTCTATCGAGGTCCTCCTAGGCATAGTTTCAGTTTTTTAAAGAGGTGACCTCCTAGGGTGATACCCCTCAGTATTTGAGGTTGATCAAAGAGAAGCCTTGAATACTTGATGAGGTCTCCTTAAATTGAATATGTATATTTCCTGGTTAAAACCTCGCTGGTAAAACCCGTTCGGGATAAAATCTGGTCTAAGGGAAAAAAAGCACGCATGCTTTAAAACCTAGAGTCTTCGAGCTGGAAGGCATTTCAATTCCTCTCAATCAAACACCTGCAATAAGTTAATACAAAACACAAATAAAAAAGGAGAGGGTTGTACCTTAATGATGGCGTTCGAGCTTTGATAAATTCCAATTGCTTGTTTTAGGGATGCAGCACTGTCCTCTACTCACTTGTTTGGATGTAGTCGAGAATGAAAGTTGTGGTTGCTAGCTGATTTTTACTTGCTTTTTGGCCTCTTTGATGTGGAGGCTGTTGATGTCGGTGCCATATCGTGCACCGCAAACATCTCTCTTGTTGCGTGTTGTTCCCTGTATACCACTTTTATTCCATCATTGATTGGAAATTTCATCGTTTGATGGAGGGTCGAGGGTACTGCCCTCATACTGTGTATCCACAGCCTTCCAAGTAAGGTATTGTATCTCATGTCACCTTCGATGACATGAAACTTTGTATCTTGGATTGTACCGGCTACATTGACCGGTAGGATGATTTTGCCTTTTGTTGTCTCACTCGCTATGTGGAATCTATTGAGGACTCGAGAGGCGGCTATGATAAGGTCAAGCAGTCCGAGCTACTCCACCACCCTTGACCTAATTATGTTGGCTGAGCTACCTGGATCTACGAGCACACATTTAGTCTAAATTTTATTTAAAAAAAAGAAATTACTGTCACACCTCCTTTTTCCGCGCCCGGGAGGACGCAGGGGGAGTTTTTTCCAATTAAAGGACAATCGAAACGGGATTGGTTTAATTATTTCAGAGTCGCCACTTGGGAGATTTAGGGTGTCCCAAGTCACCAATTTTAATCCCGAATCGAGGAAAATAATGACTCTATATTACAGTCTGCGTACCAGAAATCTAGATAAGGAATTCTGTTAACCCGGGAGAAGGTGTTAGGCATTCCCGAGTTCCGTGGTTCTAGCACGGTCGCTCAACTGTTATATTTGGCTTGATTATCTGATTTTATACATGTTAAACCTATGTGCAAGTTTTAAACTCTTGACCGCTTTTATTATTATTTTTTACGAGAATTGCAACGTCGTGAAAATATACCTCGAACCACGTTACATCAATGCACCCGTGGTTATTGATATATCTCGACTCGGTTGAGATTTGGATTTGGGTCACATAAATGTGCACCCGAATTAAGAAAAATAGATTATTTAAGACGCGCCTAAAGCAACTAACGTATGGTTGTTTTGGGGAAGGCCGTAAAATTTGCTAAACGGCATGTCCCGAATTCTAAGTATTTTTAATATATATGCATTTAGAGGGCCCCGCAGCTTCTACATTTTTGTTTGTCGAGGCTCGTCTCATTTATTATTAAAAGGAATTTACAACGTCATGGAAATGCATCTCGGGCCACGCCACAATCAATGCGCCCGTAACTAAAGACATATTTCGACTCCGTTGAGATTTGGATTTGGGTCACATAAATGTGCACCCGAGTTTAGGGAGATAACATTATTAAAGGCGCGCCTAAAGCAACTAGCGCATTATTATTTTTTTGGGTAGGGCCGTGAAATTTGCTAAACGGCCCGTCCCGGAATCTAAGTATTTAATACATATATTTTGTGAGGGCCCCGCAATTTGTACATTTTTTATTTTTGGCGAAGCTTGTCCCGTTTTTTTTATTTTTTTTATTATTATTATTTTTTATTTATTTTTATTATTATTATTTTTTTTATATATTTTTAAAGGGATGCCATTTTTACGCCTTTAACAATGCTAAACCTTACGGCTTCTTTACAACTACAATCTCATAACTTGTCAAATCATAAAAGAAGTTAAGCGAATGAGTGTTTCGGGCGTAGCAACAACAGGTACTAATACTAATTTTGTCCAAATAAACTAAGACAACAATAACATAACACATTGAACGTAAATAATAACAATACTAATCTTGGGACTACTAATACAACTAAATCAAATGACGTCAAGTAATCAATAATAACATAACACAAAATGAACCAAAATGCAGACAATGAAACATAGGCAGAAAATTTCCATACCAATTTTTATATTGCGTCTCAAACATTCAACGTAAAGTTTATTTATCTAATACATCGAGGTTTACTAACCTTTGCACCTCGACAAACTCAGAGCGACAAACACGATTCCGACGGAAATCAAATCGGACCTTTCTGAACGAAGAACAACGACAAAACCTCGGAACAAACTCGACGCACCGGACCTCGACTCAACCTTTGGACCTTGGACTGGAACTCGACCTCAACACAAGGTCGAGCAGCTCACCTCTATGAACTCCGGCTCAGCTAGTGGCGTGAAGCTGACGGACTGTTTAGTCGACGATTGTGGGGGTCGACGGGCAGTGTTCAATGGCTGGATTATGGTGGTTTGGACAATAGGGTGATGGTGTTGCGACGTGAGGGAGTAGAAGAACGTAACGACAGCGATGCCACTGCTGGTTTTTTTCTGGTGGTTGACGGGGAGGGCTACTAGGGTTTTGCTAAGTTTTTTTTTTTTTTGTGTGAGGAAGAAGGCGACGGGGAGCTGGTTGCGACGAGGGGGAGCAGGTTGCGACGGGCCTGTTTGGTGGTCTGTTTGGTGCTGGTGTTTGGTTGGTGGTGTTCGTTGGTTGTTTGGTCGTGACTGGTGTGGTCGCAACGGGGGTGATGGAGCTGGGCGTCGTTGACGGAGGTTTTGGGCAGTAGGGGTGTTGGTCCGGTGGTTTTCCGGCATTGATGGAGGTTTTGGGCGTGGAGGTGACGGGTTCTGCTGGGGGGAAGTAGGGTTTTCTTTGGTTTTTTAAAGAAGATGGAGGAACAGTCGTTCTTTTTTCTTTTTCTTTTTCGAACGTTTTCTCCCTTTCTTCTTTTAAGAAGAAAGAGGAACACTAGTATGTTCCAAAGTCTCCAGGTCCTCTCTTTCGTCCGTTTTTCTTTTTGATATACAGTACCCCCTTTTCCAAAATTTCAAAATCCCCCCTTTCGTTGGTCCCCCCTTGTCCGTGTTTTGTAATGCTTTGCCAAGAAAAATGAGCCCCACGCGTGGTGGGGTTCAAGGTTTATGTCCCCCACGCGTGGTGGGGTTCCCCATGTGTCCTGGACACGGTTTATTATGGGCTAGGTCCGAAATTAGGCCTAAAACCGGGTAGTTTGAACCCGTATATTATTCTTTTGCCCGGACCCGAGAAATAGGAACACGTTGCTTAACTAGTCCTATGTAAGTAAAATAACTACCAAAAATAAGACTAGTATTTAAACAAAACTATATCTTTTTTTAAAATATTTTCAAGATTTAAAATAGCTACAAAATATTAATAAAACTATTTTTGTAATTTTCGTTTTTTTTTTAAATATTAAGATAAAATATGAAGCAATATATTTTTGTATTTTTCAAAGTTAAAATGACTATAGAATATTAATAAAACTATTTTTGTAATTTTCGTTTTTAATAAAGACAAAAATATGAAGTAATATTTTTGTATTTTTCAAAATTATAATGACTGCAAACATTATATATATATTTTTTGTTAATTTTCGAATTTATATAAAGTACCAAAATAAAGTGCAATTTTTGATTTTTTTCAAGTTTATGAGGGATACATAAACTAAAATTTATATATATACTTTTTTTGTAATTTTTCTTTTTGCAACGAAACAAAATAAGGTAAAATAGTTAAAATAGTTATACTAGACCCAATTTCACATATTCACGCTAAAAATGTGAAAATTCTCGGGGAGGGTCAAAAATCACGTGCTTACAGCTGCCCCTCTTTGACTGGAAACACGAAGAGTTTTCCGACAAAGAACGACTAGACGTGTTTTTGACCCGACCATTACTTGGACGGACTACACTTAAGGAAAGGGAGGGAATGTGACCGAGCCCTGGTATCTGAGCTGCCTACATATCCTTGGTTATACAGGAATCAGGCCACGTGTAGTTCGGGAATGAGAGAGATAGTGAAGTGTACCGAGGTGAAGAGCCGATCGAGGTGCCGTTCCGTTGAGGTTCCGGTCCGCGGTCCTGTCATTACAACAAAAATGAAAACTGAAAAAGACTAACTAAGCCTATCAGCTACTAGTTACAAGGATTCCTATCTCTTAAGTCTTCTGAAACTTGGTCTTGAGTCTTGAATGGTGCTTCATACAGACTTTGGATTTGAATCTTGATACTTGCTAGTTGTAGGCGCTAGTTCTTGAGCAGATCTCATCCGTTCTCCACTTCCGTGCTTCGGATTCATTCATTTTTTTTCTTTTTTTTTCTCTTTTTTCTTCTTGTTTTTTTTTTTTGGTGACCAGCTTCTGTTGATCCTCCCAGACTGTTGACTTGCATTCTTGGGGCGAGCTTCTTGTTGCTTCTATCTTGGATTGAGTGCTGGGGATTTTTGTTGTAACCTTCTGCTTTCTAGTGGGTCACTGCTTGATCTTGAAAAATGTTTCTCCGTTCTACAGGCGGACTCCTGACTTCTTCTATCTTTGACACGCAACAACATCCGTTCTACAGGCGGGTCCCTGACAATCAAAACAAACAAAACAAACAAAATTTCCTAACCCAGTTTGCACTGGGAAGGTTTGTGAGTCGTTAGCAAAATCGTAGCCCACTGATACTACTGATGCAGTGCTGAGAGTGAACTAAATACTAGATTAGGATGTATTCCCTTGTTATACAGGTGGGCGCCTAACTTCAATGCTTGAAATGTAAGGACTGAAATGTATTCCTCTGTTCTATGGGCGGGCTCCCAATTTCAACACTTGTAATGAAAAAGACTGAAATGTATTCCTCTCGTTATACAGGTGGGCGCCTGGCAAGAAATTTAAAGACTGGAATGTATGCCTCTGTTCTTTGGGCGGGCTCCCAATTTCAACACCTGAAAAGTAAAGACTGAATGTATTCCTCTCGTTATACAGGTGGGCGCCTGGATTTAGGAAAATGACTCTTTTTTTTCAAAATGTTTTTTTAGCATCTTAGGAGAAAGATTCATCGGACTAAGATTTTGATCATAGGAGAAGGTTCGTCAGACTAGGTCTCTATCTTAGGAGAAAAATTCGTCAGACTAAGATTTTGATCCTAGGAGAAGGTTCGTCAGACTAGGTCTTTTCTTTTTGGTATCTTAGGAGAAAGATTCATCAGACTAAGATTTTGATCCTAGGAGAAGGTTCGTCAGACTAGGTCTCTATCTTAGGAGAAAAATTCGTCAGACTAAGATTTTGATCCTAGGAGAAGGTTCGTCAGACTAGGTCTTTTCTTTTTGGTATCTTAGGAGAAAGATTCATCAGACTAAGATTTTGATCCTAGGAGAAAGTTCATCAGACTAGGTCTCTATCTTAGGAGAAAAATTCGTCAGACTAAGATTTTGATCCTAGGAGAAGGTTCATCAGACTAGGTCATTTTTTCTTTTTGGTATCTTAGGAGAAAGATTCATCAGACTAAGATTTTGATCCTAGGAGAAGGTTCGTCAGACTAGGTCTCTATCTTAGGAGAAAAATTCATCAAACTAAGATTTTGATCCTAGGAGAAGGTTCATCAGACTAGGTCATTTTTTTGTTTTTGGTTATCTTAGGAGAAAGATTCATCAGACTAAGATTTTGATCCTAGGAGAAAGTTCATCAGACAAGGTCATTTTTTGTTTTTTGGTTATCTTAGGAGAAAGATTCATCAGACTAAGATTTTGATCCTAGGAGAAGGTTCGTCAGACTAGGTCTCTATCTTAGGAGAAAAATTCGTCAGACTAAGATTTTGATCCTAGGAGAAGGTTCGTCAGACTAGGTCTTTTCTTTTTGGTATCTTAGGAGAAAGATTCATCAGACTAAGATTTTGATCCTAGGAGAAAGTTCATCAGACTAGGTCTCTATCTTAGGAGAAAAATTCGTCAGACTAAGATTTTGATCCTAGGAGAAGGTTCATCAGACTAGGTCTTGTTTGTTTTTGGTATCTTAGGAGAAAGATTCATCAGACTAAGATTTTGATCCTAGGAGAAGGTTCGTCAGACTAGGTCTCTATCTTAGGAGAAAAATTCATCAGACTAAGATTTTGATCCTAGGAGAAGGTTCATCAGACTAGGTCATTTTTTGTTTTTTGGTTATCTTAGGAGAAAGATTCATCAGACTAAGATTTTGATCCTAGGAGAAAGTTCATCGGACTAGGTCATTTTTGTTTTTGGTATCTTAGGAGAAAGATTCATCAGACTAAGATTTGGATCCTAGGAGAAGGTTCGTCAGACTAGGTCTCTATCTTAGGAGAAAAATTCGTCAGACTAAGATTTTGATCCTAGGAGAAAGTTCATCGGACTAGGTCATTTTTTGTGTATCTTAGGAGAAAGATTCATCAGACTAAGATTTGGATCCTAGGAGAAGGTTCGTCAGACTAGGTCTCTATCTTAGGAGAAAAATTCGTCAGACTAAGATTTAGATCCTAGGAGAAAGTTCATCGGACTAGGTCATTTTTTGTTTTTGGTATATTAGGAGAAAGATTCATCAGACTAAGATTTGGATCCTAGGAGAAGGTTCGTCAGACTATGTCTCTATCTTAGGAGAAAAATTCGTCAGACTAAGATTTTGATCCTAGGAGAAAGTTCATCGGACTAGGTCATTTTTGTTATTTGGTTCTCTTTTTTTTTTTTTTTTATCTTTAACAACCACTTAGGAGGGAATGCGTCTCCTAGGGGGTAACTGAAACTAAAACTTAGGAGGAAATGCGTCTCCTAGGGGGTAAAACTTAAATTAGAAGGAAATGCGTCTCCTATGGGTAAAACATAAACTTAGGAGGAAATGCGTCTCCTATGGGTAAAATTAACTTAGGAGGAAATGCATCTCCTATGGGTAAGACTCAAACAAACTTAGGAGGAAATGCGCCTCCTATGGGTAAAAACTAAACTCAGGAGGAAATGCATCTCCTATGGGTAAAACTAAAACAACCTTAGGAGGAAATGCATCTCTTATGGGGTGAAACCAAAACAATCTTCGGAGGAAATGCATCTCCTATGGGTGAAACTAAAATGAACTTAGGAGGAAATGCATCTCCTATGGGTAAAGACGTGGAATGTATTCCCTTATTATACAGGTGGGCGCCTAATGGTAAAGACACAAAATGTATTCCCTTGTTATACAGGTGGGTGCCTAGAATATGAAATGCACAGACAAAAGTATTCCTCTCGTTATTTAGGTGGGCGCCTGTTTAAACTAAGACATAAAAGTATTCCTCTCGTTATTCAGGTGGGCGCCTGGTTAAACTAAGACATAAAAGTATTCCTCTCGTTATTCAGGTGGGCGCCTGGTAAAGACATGAAAAATGATATGCCCGCATTATACTGGTGGGTGACCTTGAACAGAAATGAAAAGACAGAAAATGTATTCCTCTCGTTATTCAGGTGGGCGCCTGTCTTCAAAACTTGAAATAAAAGGACTGAAACCAACATATCCTATTTGAGGGCGGATGAACCCAACATATCCTATTTGAGGGCGAATGAACCCAACAGATCCTATTTGAGGGCGGATGAACCCAACAGATCCTATTTGAGGGCGGATGAACCCAACATATCCTATTTGAGGGCGGATGAAGCCGACAGATCCTATTTGAGGGCAGATGAACCCAACATATCCTATTTGAGGGCGGATGAACCCGACAGATCCTATTTGAGGGCGGATGAACCCGACATATCCTATTTGAGGGCGGATGAACCCAATCTATCCTATTTGAGTGCGGATGAACCCGACATATCCTATTTGAGGGCGGATGAACCCAAAATATCTTTAAGACTTGAAAATGTCTTATCTCGAATACTTGCTGGGGATTGGGATGAACTTTTCCTTTTCTACCTTCCCCATTTTTTATTATTATTCTTTTTTTTTTCTTTTTTTTGTTTTTGCATAGCTTCTTCCTTCGAAGACTACCTCCCTTGATTTACTTACCTGTTGGGGGTAAAATGTTATCAGCTGAGGGTACCCGACTTCCAGAAAATTTTCTAAATGAAAGGAAAATTTTCTGCCCCGGTTTGATAATATCCCTTGTGGCATGCGTGTCTGCCTCAATGCCATTTCCCTTACCTGTTTCAAATCAAACAAAATTGTTAGTTTAAAACATGGTGGTTGGTTGTGATACTCCCAACGAGATGGCTTTTCCTCTTTTCCTTCCTTGCTTTGCGTTGCACAACTTGTTGGGGACGATTTTATTTGCTGGGTACAATCCCTTTCTGATGGGGATATCCCTCTTCTTTTGTGGCATAGCTCGGAAACTGGCATTTCCCCGACCTTTTAGTCTAGTATGGATTTCGCCAAATCATGCTCACTGCTTTCCTTGCTTTGTCCATGGGCCTTGGCCTTGAGGTTTATAACGCTTGTCAATCCTTCTGTCAATTCCCTTTTGCTGGGGATATCTGTATTGACACTGGCTATTTTGAAGTCATTTCATACTTGTTCTGACCGGACAGACTCTATTGGGGAAATTTTTTATGAAAGGAGAAAGATAACAGAAACAAAATAAAAGACAAAGGAAACGATGACTCTTTTACAAAAGAAACTATAAATAAAAACCTATCAAACGCAGATACCGACTCTAATGGCCATGACATGCATATGGGGCCTATCCTTTACCGTCAATCATCTTTCAAGATCCTCAATTGGTGATTCCCCATCTGATTCTTAATCTTATTCGACTTGCAGTGCCCGAAGGGTTTTCACTATCAAGTCTCTCTCATTTTTGGCTTTTCTCTCAGCTTTCATCGCCTTATGGTGCCTGTGAAGGTTTTCACCGATAAGACTCTCTCATTTGTATCACTTTCCAGCTGGGGATTTGGAGTGTCGCCGGTATGACTCTTTCTGCTGGAGACTAGAGTCCTTTCTGCTGTGGAACAGAATGTTATGTTCATTTGTCTGACTTGGCATCTTTTGAAGACTGATCGGAAGGTCTTTCTTTGGACCGTAATGTGAGTTTCTGGATTGGGCTAGAAAGAAAGGGTATAAAAGGCTCAAAAATGCATTCATTTGGGTTATTAATTACAACCTTCGGAATTAGATTTATTTACAACGACCGCAACCTCTGCCCCAGTTTCTTGCTTGGGGATATCTTAATTGTTTTTTTTTCATTTTTCAAAACTATGACCGAGCCGTGAAGCGCCTACGTATCCTCTTTGAGGAATCAGGTCAAACGTAGTTCCCAATTCCTCTTTTTCATTTGATTTTTTTCTTTCGTTATCATTTTCTCTTTTCCTTTCTCATTTCTCCTTTCTTTTTGTCGTTTTTTTTTCTTTTTCTTTTATTCTTCTTTTTCCATTTTGTTGTTTTCTTTTCTTTCTTTTCTCTTATCCGCCATGCTTGCGTATTTTATTCGTTGCTACTAATTCCGAACGAGGGGTATGAAAGAAAATAAATAAGGCTCAAAAGGGGTAACGAAGGATAAAGTGTTTGGGTAGCAGAACAAAATGCCTTCGTCATTTCGGTCTTCAAAACATGCCAAGTGCAAACAACACAATTTAAATTTGTACTCTCTTTTGAGGGTGCTGGACTTGACAATTATATCCAACATTTGCTTTTTCATTGGTCCTTTCTAAAGCACCGTTGGGCGATACTCTCATTATCATGAACGCCCCTCATGCCAATTTGGCGAATCTTGCTTTTAACGGTTTTTCTTCATATTTTACTTTCCCCAGTTCCATATGACTCGAACTCTGAATAATCTCAACCGTCCTTATTTCCTTTAAATGGTCTGATCACCTTTTCGGGGTTTTATGATTAACTTTAAAGACTAAGCCCAAAGTGTGTGCGCATGTCATGTCCCTAGAATCGGCATTGAATGAAATGATAAAAGGACTAAACAAAAGACGACTGGAACTAACAAAAGACCGACTTTGTATTAGACTACCGGCGAAATGGTTTGAATAATAAAACAAACAAAACAACCAGAATAAAATCCTAACACAAACTGGACAAAATTTAAACAAACTGCTATGACAAAAATGGAAAGATAAGAAGGTTTGACACATGACAAAATCCCAATTACAACCTTAACAATCCGAACAACAGAAATGACCACAAAATAAGCCACCACAAGCTTCTCTCTTGCTGACCAAGGAACGGAGCGTCCTCCCACTTTATCAAAACTGGCATCTTAGCCACTGAGCTTTGCATTAGTATTGTGAAGACCATTGCCAGCTTCAATATCAGCAACCTCCGTCAACAAGTTTCCAATAGGATTCAAGTGCTTCTGTTATTAGGCCTGATCCCCGCAGATTGTATATCATGAGGTGCAAGCAAAGGATTCTGGGCGTCATTGTCCGGATTACCACAAACCAACCACCTTAACTTATTTGCAAAACAAACAGGTTAGAATGGACTCAGTCGGTCCTCGTTATTAACAACATCTTTTTTTCTTTTCCCTTTTCCGATGTTTTTCTTTTTTTTTCTTTTTTCATTTCTTTTTCTTTTTTTTCGATTTTTCTTTTTTTTTCATTGCTTTTTCATTTTGCCTTTTCTATTTTTTTTTCTTTTCATTCTCTTTTTTCCTTTTTTTTTGTTGTGGTCGAATCTTATGGAGATTGCCTACGTATCATGACCCCGCATGAATCAGACCTTGCGTAGTTCGGCCAATAAAAGATAAACAATACTAAACACACATTTTTTTAAAAATTTAAAACAAACTGGGTTTCAAGGATTTAAAGATTACCCACAAACTTGAAAATTAAACAAACCGCATATTCTAGACAAAAGATTTATAAACTTCAAAACAAATGGCCAACTTCCTTCCTCTGTTTGCTAATTTTAACCAAATGGTTATTTTTTGCAAATGTGGCCCCTTCCAATTTTCACATGAATTTTGAGACCGGGGAGGATTATTTTCGACACTTTACAAACTTGTCCATTCTTTTACGAAAATAACCTTTCGACAACTGAAAGATACTCTAAGGCTATTTCGGCAAGAACGGTTTAAGATGCGGCCGAAGCTGGCTCGGCTTATTATGACAAAAGACGGTATTCACATGACCGCTGACTCTTTGATTTTTTTTTCAAATTACAATGAAAACTTAATGTTGCAAACACGGCCCTTCAGCGCCTCGGGGACGAAGATTTTTAAGGCTGTGTGGGTCCATATCTCAAAATGACCCAAAGGTGGCTGTTTACGCAAAGTCAGCCTTCCGGCGTCCCTTTCGGGAACATTCGGCTATTTATGACAAACAGCATCTCCTGACTTAGTTATGACTCTTTTATTGTTTTTCAAAAATAGGAAACCCAATATTGCAAACACAGCCTGTCAACGTCTCGGGGACGAAGATTTTTAAGGCTGTGTGGGTCAACTAGACCAAATCTTAAAATGACCCAAAGGTGGCTGTTTATGCCAAATCAGCCTTCCGGCGTCCCTTTCGGGAACATTTGGCTATTTATGACAAAACAGCATCACCTGACTTATTTATAACTCTTTTTTATCGTTTTTCAAATTAGAAAAGTCAATATTGCAAACACGGCCTTTCAACGTCTCGGGGACGAAGATTTTTAGGCTGTGGGGGTCAACTGGACCAAGTCTTAAAAAATGACCCAAAGGTGGCTGTTTATGCAAAGTCAGCCTTCCGGCGTCCCTTTCGGGAACATTCGGCTATGTCTTGATAAAACAGCGTCACCCGACTTCTTTATGAAATTTGACATATATTTTTGCTATTTTTTGTAAAAGGGGAAGTTGGACATCACCCGACTTATTTATGAATAAAAACTTGACATGTTTTTTTTATTATTTATTATTTGTTTTTGGGTTTTTAGCAAAAAAGGGGTTGGACCCGATGAGGGTTGCCTACGTATCTCACATCCGGTGAGAATCAAACCCGCGTAGTTCGAGCAAATAAGCTATTTTTGAGAGGACCCTTTTCCATTTTCTATATTTTTTTTTATTATTATTTTCACAACAATCAAATAGACTATTATTCTATTATTTTCATTTATAACAAACAAACGAATTAACGAAAAACATAAAACATTCCTTCTTTTTTGAGAAGGTGGGGTTGGACCCGATGAGGGTTGCCTACGTATCTCACATCCGGTGAGAATCAAACCCGCGTAGTTCGGTCAAAAGAACTACTTTAAAAGAAGAAAGGAAGCATTTTTTGATTGATTTCTTTTTACAAGAAACACTTCTAAGATATATTTTGGAATTTTCATTTGCTCTTTTTTTTCTTTATTCTAAAGAAGAAGAAGAAAATGTTTTTCGGAATTTTGCTTTTGATAAAAGAAATGCTTCTCAAAATGTTTTTTTTGGATTTTGAATTTTCTTATCAACTTTGAAAAAGAATCAAAATATTTTCGGATTTGTTTTTTTATTTTATTTTATATTATATTATTTTTTTTGAAAACAATTAGAAAGACTTCCTATAGAAGTCAATAATGGAGAAAATATTTTTGGATTATTTTAATTTTGTCATTTTCATAAACAAATAAATAACACATATTTTAAAAACAAGACTCTTTTTTTTCATTTTTATGGCAAGACAAACAATTTTCTTTTCTATTAATGCTTTTTTTTAATAAAACAAACTAATAAGACATATATTTTTTATTTTATATTCTCAAAATTTCGGCAGAGTTTCGACACTACTTGGACATTTTTTTCTTTCTTTCTAAAAATAAGTAGTTATATCTCTACACTGCCATTTCCTCATCTTTTCACGATTTTCTAATTTGTGGAAAATGATGACAACATACAAAATCTTTTGAATTTTCATGCCTTGTTTTTATATGTATTTTTATTTTTTTATATTTATTGTTATTTTCAAAATGTGGCATGGGAAACATAAGGATTTCCAAGACATCTTGGATTTCGCAAATGTTCCCCATGCGCTTTTTCCAACATATGAAGCGTGGGGGACATATGGGAATTCCAAGACTTCTTGGATTCCACAAATGTTCCCCATGTGTTTTCCCAAAAAGCAAGCGTGGGGGACATAGGGAATTCCAAGGCTTCTTGGATTCCACAAATGTTCCCCATGCTTTGATTAAAATAACATCATGCTGGAAATGACCAAATGACTCATTCGCCCTTGACTGAATACAACATGTAGCACATAGGATGCCATAAGATGGTCTATTATTTTCAGGTTGCTTGTCCTAGACGGACCCAACCCCTATGTTGAGTCCCCTAAGTCAAATGCACATGATGCAAATAAACGTTCCTACTAGGGATCCGGCATGTGGCTTTGTTATACTAGGTTCAAAAAACCTGGGTCGGTGTTCTAGACAGTGTACCCGAGCGGACAACTCGAGCTGAGGAAGGAGCTCCTTTCCGGGAACCAAAAGGCCAGCCGGCTTAGAAACTTTCCGAGCCTCTTTTATTCAGGGTATGACACTAACAGAATAGGGAGTCTCAACCAGTAAGCACATCCCCGGAGGTAAGAAGAGAAAGGTTTCGGCACAGTTTATATACAGTTCAAATAATATCAAAGCGGTAAAAGCAGCATTTAGCACATTAGGCTCAAAACATGTAATAATCAGATAATAAATAAAGCCAAATAATAACAATTATTTTAAGCTCGAATTCTTAACCCTGAACCAGTGGTTCTGGGAAGTCCTCGCCAGAGTCGCCAGAGCTGTCACACCTCCTTTTTCCGCACCCGGGGGGCGCGAGGGAGTTTTTTCCAATTAAAGGACAATCGAAACGGGATTCGTTTAATTATTTCAGAGTCGCCACTTGGGAGATTTAGGGTGTCCCAAGTCACCAATTTTAATCCCGAATCGAGGAAAATAATGACTCTATATTACAGTCTGCGTACCAGAAATCTAGATAAGGAATTCTGTTAACCCGGGAGAAGGTGTTAGGCATTCCCGAGTTCCGTGGTTCTAGCACGGTCGCTCAACTGTTATATTCGGCTGGATTATCTGATTTTATACAAGTCTGAACTTATGTGCAAAATTTAACTTTTAACCGCTATTATTATTATTTTTACGAGAATTTCAACGTCGTGAAAATATACCTCGAACCACGTTACATCAATGCACCCGTGGTTATTGATATATCTCGACTCAGTTGAGATTTGGATTTGGGTCACATAAATGTGCACCCGAATTAAGAAAAATAGATTATTTAAGACGCGCCTAAAGCAACTAACGTATGGTTGTTTTGGGGAAGGCCGTAAAATTTGCTAAACGGCATGTCCCGAATTCTAAGTATTTTTAATATATATGCATTTAGAGGGCCCCGCAGCTTCTACATTTTTGTTTGTCGAGGCTCGTCTCATTTATTATTAAAAGGAATTTACAACGTCATGGAAATGCATCTCGGGCCACGCCACAATCAATGCGCCCGTAACTAAAGACATATTTCGACTCCGTTGAGATTTGGATTTGGGTCACATAAATGTGCACCCGAGTTTAGGGAGATAACATTATTAAAGGCGCGCCTAAAGCAACTAGCGCATTATTTTTTTTGGGTAGGGCCGTGAAATTTGCTAAACGGCCCGTCCCGGAATCTAAGTATTTAATACATATATTTTGTGAGGGCCCCGCAATTTGTACATTTTTTATTTTTGGCGAAGCTTGTCCCATTTTTTATTTTTGGCGAAGCTTGTCCCCGCAACGGACTGTTTAGTCGACGATTGTGGGGGTCGATGGGCAGTGTTCAATGGCTGGATTATGGTAGTTTGGACAGTAGGGTGATGGTGTTGCGACGTGAGGGAGTAGAAGAACGTAACGACAGCGATGCCACTGCTGGTTTTTTTCTGGTGGTTGACGGGGAGGGCTACTAGGGTTTTGCTAAGTTTTTTTTTTTTTTTTTTTTGTGTGAGGAAGAAGGCGACGGGGAGCTGGTTGCGACGGGCCTGTTTGGTGGTCTGTTTGGTGCTGGTGTTTGGTTGGTGGTGTTCGTTGGTTGTTTGGTCGTGACTGGTGTGGTCGCAACGGGGGTGATGGAGCTGGGCGTCGTTGACGGAGGTTTTGGGCAGTAGGGGTGTTGGTCCAGTGGTTTTCCGGCGTTGATGGAGGTTTTGGGCGTGGAGGTGACGGGTTCTGCTGGGGGGAAGTAGGGTTTTCTTTGGTTTTTTAAAGAAGATGGAGGAACAGTCGTTCTTTTTTTTTCTTTTTCGAACGTTTTCTCCCTTTCTTCTTTTAAGAAGAAAGAGGAACAGTAGTATGTTCCAAAGTCTCCAGGTCCTCTCTTTCGTCCATTTTTCTTTTTGATATACAGTACCCCCTTTTCCAAAATTTCAAAATCCCCCCTTTCGTTGGTCCCCCTTTGTCCGTGTTTTGTAATGCTTTGCCAAGAAAAATGAGCCCCACGCGTGGTGGGGTTCAAGGTTTATGTCCCCCACGCGTGGTGGGGTTCCCCATGTGTCCTGGACACGGTTTATTATGGGCTAGGTCCGAAATTAGGCCTAAAACAGGGTAGTTTGAACCCGAATATTATTCTTTTGCCCGGACCCGAGAAATAGGAACACGTTGCTTAACTAGTCCTATGTAAGTAAAATAACTACCAAAAATAATACTAGTATTTAAACAAAACTATATCTTTTTTTAAAATATTTTCAGGATTTAAAATAGCTACAAAATATTAATAAAACTATTTTTGTAATTTTCGTTTTTTTTAAATATTAAGATAAAATATGAAGCAATATATTTTTGTATTTTTCAAAGTTAAAATGACTATAGAATATTAATAAAACTATTTTTGTAATTTTCGTTTTTAATAAAGACAAAAATATGAAGTAATATTTTTGTATTTTTCAAAATTATAATGACTGCCAACATTAATAGAACTACATTTTTTTTGTAATTTTCTAATTTATATAAAGTACCAAAATAAAGTGCAATTTTTGATTTTTTTTTCAAGTTTATGAGGGATACATAAACTAAAATTTATATATATACTTTTTTTTTGTAATTTTTCTTTTGCGAGAAAAAAAATAAAGTAAAAATAGTCAAAATAGTTATACTAGACCCAATTTCACATATTCACGCTAAAAATGTGAAAATTCTCGGGGAGGGTCAAAAATCACGTGCTTACAATTACCAGTGCGTCATTATGAGGCTGACACAAGGTCTGAATGTCCTCTTCACTGAATGTGAGAGCATCCATTGGTATATAACTCCGAGTTTTCCTTTCACTAGTGATGGATATTTTTGTCCGTTTGAAAACGGGTTTCTATAGGGCGTCGACCCCTCCAACGATCATGTGGATGACGTGCTGTGGTTCTTCTGATTTGTTTTTCCTGTTCGCCTCTCTTTCCCGAAATTGGTTTTTAGCTGAGTCGCTGAGGAATTCTCGAAGGTGCCCTTCACTAATCAGTTAGGCTACCTCTTCTCGAAGCTACCTACAATCGTCGGTCCTATGACCGTGAGTGCTGTGATATTTACATATCAAGTTAGGGTTCCTCTGTGAAGGGTCTTATAGTATTTGTTTTGGCCACCTGGCCTCTTTGATTTTCCCTATGGCTGATGCGATGTCCGCGATATCGATGATGAAATTATACTCAGATAGCCAGGGTGCCTCTATCGAACCCGACTTTAACCATGAGTCCCTAGGAATTTTGACCTCGATCTATCCTTCGAACGCCTCGAGGCATGTTACGCCTTGATGCGTTTCTTCGATCTTCTACATACGGCTGGTATCTTTCTTTGTTTGATCTTGACTCCCTTTCGGTGAACCTTTGCTCCTTTATAAAGAGCCTGCTGGGATATACTGTGCCCGAGGGGGCTCCTAGTTGGTCGTCTTCGACCCTGATCTTTGATTGGTACCTGTTGTGCAAATTCGCCCATGTCACGGCAGGATAATTGATAAAATTTTGTTTTAAACTACCTTTAAGCTACCGAGCTTCTTTCGTTAAAGCCTTGAGTGAAGGCCTGTACCGCCCGATCATCGAAGACTGGTGTTAATCCCATTCTCTCCATCTGAAAACAAGATACAAATTCTCTTAGCATCTCGTTCTCTCTCTGTTTGATTTTGAAGACATCGGACTTCCTGGTGGAGACTTTGATGGCACCAGCGTGCACACTCACAAAAGAATCCACCAACATGGCAAATGAGTTGATTGAATTTGGGGGCAGGTTATGAAACCACATCATAGCCCCTTTTGATAGCATTTCTCTAAATTTCTTCAACAGCACAGACTCTATCTCGTCATCCTTCAAGTCATTTCCTTTTACAATACAAGTATAAGCGGTGATATGCTTATTGGGATCCATGGTCCCGTTATACATAGAGGCGTCATGCATTCTGAATTTCTTTGGGATGGGCTTCGGAGCTACACTCGGTGGGAATGGTTTATGTATGAACTTCTTTGAATCTACACCTTTAAGAATCGGGGGCACGCCCGGGATCTGATTGACCCTCAAGGTATAAGTCTCCAACCTTTTATCTTTATCTTCTATCTTATTTTATCCTGATTCAATTCTTTTGGTGAGATCCTCGAGTATCTTCATAATAGTGGGGTATGTTGCCGACCCGTTGGTGCTCAATCTCTCCGGTACCTGCTCGACTCGAGGAGCCGTTTCCGGTGCTACTGTGCTTGGGGTTTTTTGGTGACTTTGTAGATGAGCTATACCCACTTGTTGTGTTTGCAACATTTCAAAAATTATTTGAATACTAACGTCTCTTTCCTCACCATGCACACTTCCGTCGGTAGGAGAGCATACATAAACATGCACAGCGTTCCGCGAGCTAACATCAATGGGGATTTGTGCTGGTGCCTCCCCAGGGTTTTTTGGTGGTAAACCGACATCTGCTAGTGCTACCCCTGGGTTTTGCAGTGGTAAACTAGCGTCTGCACCGTTCTCTCCCTGAAGCTCAATACCATTATTTTCACGTGTATTTGCTAAGTTAGACATTTTTTTACCTGAAATAAGAGATTCTTAGACAAGAAAAAGTGTGAAGAGTAACTCATGTTTTTAGAAAACAATCACTATTATTCTTAGCCCCACGGTGGGCACCAAACTGTTTACCTTGAAAATTGTAACTACAATTAAATTTAATTTTGCGGTTCTAAAAATATGTGATTTATTTTAATACTAGTTATAGGGCAATAGATGCTAAGTGTAAGTAAAGAAAGTAAGAAATGCAAACCAATGGGGTCACAAGGCTAGGACTCGAGCTGGCTAAAGCAGGGCCTCGAGGTCTAGACGGGGTTAATAGCGATGAACAATTGATGAAGAATCAATGATAATGATGGCCTCGAAGATGGCCTTTTGTGGTTAATAATGAGCAATAAATGAAAAATGAAAGAATAAGCAATAAGTGAGTAGAACAACTATTTAATCAAAGAGCAGAGAATGTTGTATTGTATTTAATATGTTGTGTAATAATCCAAATCTTTTATAAGATGACAATGGTCCCCTTTATATAGGAGGGATAAATCCCAACATAGTACATATCTAATAAATGATGAAGAAATGCTACTAGTACAGTTGTATAACGGTTCAGTACGGATTTGTACGATTCTTGCAGACCTGGTCAGCTCTAACCACGTGTATTTAGGAATTTCCCGCCTTTCCATTACGATCGTCGATTGTACTGCTCCGAGGTCCACCATAATGAGCCTCTGATATGTTCCCTCGAGGGGAACACCTCGGGGTCGCACCTCACGCTCTGCTTTGGGCTTCTTCGAGGTTAGGCGTGGAGCGGCATAGTAGCCCCAAAGTCAAACTCCCCAATTCTGGCCGTATACACATTCCCAAGTAGATGAACAGTTAAAATTTTTATTAGCACTATGGGACCATATGCAAATGTCTTTTCTATCACTATCTCTGATGTTTATCAGAGTGATCTCATGAACAATATTAGCAAGGAGTAGATCCCTGAGAGCTTCTGGGTCTCACTGATTATTGATTATGAAACCCCTTACGATGCCACTCCCTGGTTTAGTCGTGAGGTGAACTATGTGAGCTAGAGAGCGTTCATTAATCCAGTTGTCCCACCAGAAAAGAATCTGGCCTTGATTAATATCCCATTTGATAATCTGCTCCACTTGTGGTCTAATTTGCAGCAAAATTCATCCAAATGTTGGAGTTCTTAGAAGTGATAACTTTCATATTATATTGGTCCTAGGACAGTAATTAGCTTTGATGAACTTAGACCAAAGATTGTCCATTGTTATCAACCTTCACCACCTCTTCACATCAAAATAAGTTTGAGTAGTGTTTTTTGATCTGTTGAAGTGCAGTGTTTGGAGGTTCCATAGCTGCAACCAGATGGAGTGTTTGAGATTGAAGGATGTGCTTGATGATTAGAGTCTTTCCTCTAGCACTGAGAAAATTACATTATTGATCATTTTAGTAGCCAAGTTAGTAAATAAACTAATCTTCTTATTGCCAGTGTATATAGGACATCCTAAGTAACCAAAAGAAAACTTGGAGTGTTTGTAGCCGGTCCACCTCTTAATCCTTGTATTGATTCTATGATAAAGATCCAGATGTGTTATTGTTACATCCCGTACCTTAGCATTATAGTAAATCCACATGAGTTCGAAGGGATTATGTCTAGTAGGAGGTTATAGAGGGTTTAAGATATTATTATTATGAGACATTGTAAGTTACAACCTTGATATCATTAGATATTATGTTAGTGTGATATTTTCTTTTAAGTGAAGTATTTTAGTAAAAGTTTTATAAGTATAATTTTGGATAGTTATTATTATTATTTTTATTTTCCAATATGGTAAATTATACACATAATATAAGAAAGTTTACGAGATTTTCTTTATTGTAAAGATAGAAATTATTTTCTCACAAGAAAAGAAGGTTATATTTTTACCATTTTAAGAATTAAGCATACGGGAATTTGTACTCTTTATACGAGATAAGCAAAATTCAAAGTTGAGAAAATATATGTATTTTTTTACATGGATGTTTTACCAAATAATAGCATATGTATTGATTTTATATTGTACCACGATTTATTATTTTAATATTGTAATAATAGTACTTTAAGATGAGGATAAGACTATTTTTTTTCTCTTCTTCTTTCTTTTTTTCCAATTTGCAAGTCGTTTTAGTTTTTCCATTTCCTGATTCCTTGCTTCTCTCACTCAAAAATCAAACAAGGAGCTTTTATTTTTCCTGGATATGAAGTTGACATCATAAAATAGTTATTTTTATAGAATCTTGAGATGTGTCCTGTGATATTCGTTGAATCAGATTAGATTTGTGAAAATGGAATCAGACTATGATGTATTAACTTTGGATTTTTTTTTAATTTGTTTTCTTATGAGTTCTACAATAAACGGAAGATTGATATCTAGTTGTGTATTTATTGAGGAGCAGTCATTGAAATTCAACATTTAATATATAACCTACTTTACTTTGATTGGGAATTCATGCCTTAAGGATAATTCTCTTGAATATGATCCAAGTTCGAACATTTATCTACGACCTTCTCGAGTTCTTATGAGCAATTAAGGTATGTTAAGGCTAAGCTCTTCCTTCATTTTGTATGATCCCGTAATTATACTACTTTGATAATGAGACACAAAGAAAAATTCATATTTCGGAATTTACGTATATTTTTCTAGTCTTATAAGCAATAATATTCTCCTTATCGGGACTATGTGTAGAATGTGCATGCGAGATATCGTATACCATTTAAGATCAACAATAACTGGCATAAAGTAGTTTAGTAGTGCTCCAAAACCAACAAAACATCCGTCCTTCCCATGATTGATGACTGATGAGTGGCTCCGAGGTTCTTACATATATGATTTACTCTTGGGAGTCTGAATGTGATGTTACTTCAATGTCATGGATATATTTAGTAGATTCTTGTTGCAAAACGTAATACGACAACATTATTTCATGGGAATGGAGTCATTCCATTAATACTATCATGGAGAGCTAGAGCAACTAATTCGGGGCCAAAGACACAATGTTTCATAGCTTACAATCTTTAACATTTTTAAAGTTGTGCCACATTGAGATTACAATTGCTCTAGATGGATTATTGAATTTCTACTGTTTCTCTTTTTCCCATTAAGTATTTTCTATAAACGTACTTATCATACAATATCATGCATTGTATTCATTCACATGTGCATTTACCCATGACTCAGACGTCATTATATACGCATATATATTTATATATATATGTGTGTGTGTGTATATATATATATATATGTATATATAATATGGAAAAAATTTATGGTGTTATATACGCACCACCACCTGATCAGCTGGTATACATTGATGATTTGCCCACAGTGACCGAGATGATATGATGGGACGACCTCAGAGGCGTGATGATATTGTGGTGTATATATAAGTATGTATGTATGTATATACATATATATATGTATATATATATATATGTATATATATATATATGTATATGTATATATATATATGTATATATATATATATATATATATATATTTGGGATATGGGAAAGGTTATGATGTTATATACGCACCACCACTTGATCAGCTGGTATATGATGATGATTTTTTCCCAAAGTGGCTGAGATGATATGATGGGATGCCGTCAGAGGTTTTATGATGTTGTGTACATACAGACCTATGCATTCATGACATTCATACGCATATGCATGACACTATAAGTATTTCATGATTTAAAGAGTCATCCAGACTTACAGGTATAAACAATCAGTTTGACGAGCCCTCACAGTAGATGGGGTTTGCATTCAGCGAAGGATCGTTAAGACTCCACCTCATTCAGAGTGCAGCCGAGTCTACGAGTCATCGTGGCAGAGTTTTTTTCTACAGACTTATGGGTAGGCCGGTACCCTGTCCCATTTCATATCGAATAATCCTAGAGGCTTTGTAGACAGTGGTTCAGTTTGTACAGTATGTCAGAGGCCTTGACGGCCCATATATATTCATATTTTAAGAAAAATAGTTCAGTGATACCGTACTTGCCACCTACAATTTTATTTTATAAGTTGTGGCCATGTTGGCCCATAGTAGTTATAGAAGGAATGAATGAGTTACAGAGTGGTTCACTCGGGTCACTATGCCATTGGTGCCAGCCACGCCTCTCTAGATTCGGGGCGTGACAGTGATGAAACAACTCTTCTCCTTATTAGTTTCTTTCCCAGATGCTCCTTCGTAATTCTTCAGCTACCACATGATGATCTTGATGAAGTGTTGATTTATCGAAAAGAACATGACTATGTCATATGCATAGCATAAATGGTTGATTTAAAGGCCATTAGCTTTTATGTCAATTCCTATAAATCATTTCTATCATTTAAATGGTTGAGATTCTACAGCTATTATGAATAGAGCAGGGGAGAGAGGATCCGCCTATTTGAGACCTCTGAAGGAATTGAAAAACCATGTCTAGTACCATTTACTATGACCGAGTATCAATTATTCAAGCCTCATTTGTTTGCATTCTGAATCTTAATCATTTAGATCTCAGACATTAAGTTCGTTTATTTTTAAAGTCTAAATCTTAATTATTCAGATCTTAATCATTAAGTGTGTTTGTTTTTTTTACTTTACAATCACTTAATGGGTATGTAGGTCTATATGATTAAGATCTATAACAGAGACTTAATTTCATTAAGATGCTATCATATATTCATTATTAACTGCAATCACCGCCTATCGTTATCAACTACCACCATGCCGCCGCCACCACCATACTACACCACCACTACTACCACCATGCCACCATCATCCTTAATCATAACCACCACCATTATCAACCATCACCACCCACTGTCCCACCACTCCGACAACCATCATTCTCCCCCACAATCAACACTCATCCACCTCAACTACAACAATTGACCATCCCATCACCATCAACAACCACAACAGACATTGCCTATCATTATAACCTACCACCACCAATCCAACACCTTCCTCAGTCACAACTACTATCACCACCAACCATTATTAACTATCACCAACCATCACCACCATTCTCAATCATAATCGCCACCACTATCAATCACTATTATTTACTAGCATAAACCATCATCATCAACCAAAACTACCACCTACCACTGCCTCTAGTCGGCCTTCACCTGTTAGCCACCACCACCAACAACTATTATATTTTTAAAAACTATATATTTTATTAATAGAATATTAGATTAGTTATTTCATTTGAATTTTATGTTTATTAATTTTCAAATAAAGATAAATTTTATACATTGAGATGTTAAAAATCAAACAATCTTAATTATTTCTATTCAGATCTTAATATACGTCTTAATATAATTAGATGTGTATTTAGATTCAAATGTCTTAATCTTAATACATATCTTTATATTCAGATCTGTATTCAGATTCAGACGTCTTAATCGTTAAAAAATCAAATAAAGAAAATCACTCTATAAATGATTTTGATGAAGGACTCTATGAATCCAAACATCCACAGTACAAAAGTGCATAATTCCCATGACATTTTGTCATTGGCCTTGGACAAGTCCAGCTTCATAACTTCATTTCCTCCATTTTTGTCTCCCTTTATACTATGCACTATTTCTTGAACCAACAAGATATTCTATGTGATCAATCTCCCCTGAACAAAACCATGATTTTAGGCTATACACCTAATTTTCCGGGGATTATAGTTCAATCGGTCAGAGCACCACCATGTCAAGGCGGAAGCTGCGGGTTCGAGTCTTATCAGTCCCGACAGATTCAATAAATATATCAATTAATCTCTTCATTTTCTATGACAATAGAGACAAGATTCTCTGAGACCACATTAGGAAGTAAAGGTGTAGTATTTTGGCAATAATCATAGACAGAATCTTATTTGTTAAGTTACATAAACTTATTGGTCTGAGTTGACTGAAGTTGTCTAGAGCCTTCACTTTGGGTATGAGGAAAAGGCATGAATGCGTGAAATCGACATACTCAATGATGTCTATTTTAATGATCTCCTTAGAGCTATAGAAAAAAATCCATTTAACTCTTCTGGGACTACTGAATCATTAGGATCCATAGAGAAAATTGCATCTTTAATTTCATCTATTGTTTCAATTACCTGAAGCGTATCATTATCCTAGTGCGTGACCTTTTCTTCTAGATGTTTAAATATTTTCATGTCATATGAGCTATTTGGTTGGGTAAACAGGCTGCTAAAGTGTCCGATAGCCGCTTGAGCTATCTCCTTATTATTATCAATCCATCTTGTTGGAAAAAATAATATCCCGCCAAGGAATAATATTCACGATAAATTATAATAATACTAGAGAGTAACAATGACATCAAATCTTTTAACGGGGTAAAATATAATACCCGAGCAAAGCAATATAATACCACTAATATATTACAACTTGGTAGTGTCAGGGGACTACTAAAACTTTAAAAGGAATAACACTCTTTATTTTAAACACGTCACTACGATATTACTCCCACTTACTATTTATCTCACAGACTACACAATCCCTGTTGCTTCTCTTGATTTGATGTACTTGAAATGAAGAAAGATGGCTTCTATTTATAGCAAGCCTCACCATCCAAACAGCCAATCAGATTTGGCTTTTACAAAATCAGATTTGTATCTTTCCAAATTTGTGATAATTATAGCCCTCAATTTTTGATTTGTCATACCTTTGTCCATTATTTTCTTGGTAGTAGCCACGTCCTCTTCCTCTTCTTTGTCCACGACCATGACCTTTGAATGTTTGGTGGATTTTAACTTCATTGTCGAAGCTGTTAGCGTTACTTCTTCCTCGTCCATGATAGCCACGACCTCTTCCCCAACCACATTCTCAAACATGACATCATTTAAATATTGGTGGATGAGCGTGAGGGCTTGTTGATCATTCTTTCTTGTCTTTGCCAAGACATCTTTTTTATTTTGAGGCGGAGCTTCCTCATTATCGGGTTTTGCATACCCTCTATCTACAATATCCCACATATCGTGGGAGCCATGAATGTCTTTCACGCGTAGACACTATTTCTCATAATTATCTTTTGTGAGACAGGGTTACTAAAAAGACATCGGACATTCTCCATGGCTCTAACACCATGCTGTTGGGAAAAATAATATCCCGTCCAGGAATAATATCTACGATAAATTACAATAACGCAAGAGAGTAACAACGACACCAAATCGTTTAACGGGGTAACATAGTGTTTGACGACGAATATGCGGATGGCTTGATCATTCCTCATAACAATGCACTGATAATATCTTTACTTGTCCATAATACTAATGTCAAACGAGTTTTGATTGACCCAGGTGGCTCAGTAAATATCATTCTACCGAGAGTAGTGAATAAGATGAAAGTAAGTGATCGAAATATTCCATGGGCACGGTCGTTATCTAGGTTCGATAATATAAATGTCTTCATGAAAGAAGAAACCATATTGGCAACATTTGCAGAAGGTGTCATCAAAGACACTAAAGTCCAGGTGATAGATGAAGACATGGACTATGACATAATTTAGAAAGGCCGTGGATTCATGATATGGATGCGGCCCCGCTAACATTTCCTCAGGTGATTAAGTTCCCATCACAGTGGGGAATCCGTCAAATCAGGGGAGATCAACAAGCATCATGAGATATCAACTCAGTTGCAATCATGAGAGCAACATTTAATGATAGAGGTACAAAATCGCAATTATAGAACTCAGTTGAGGATAATTCAATGCCCACCTCAGCTAGAAGTCCAAGAAATCAAGCTGATATAAATTCAAGGCCTAATATGATTCAAGAGCCAGAGGAAAATGATAATATCAAAACAACCACGGAGGTGCTCGAAGCTGTTATATTATTCATCAATTAGACTGACTGAAAAGTTTACATCGGAACAAACTTGAGCATGGAAATGAAAGGTAAGTTAATTTAATTTTTACGTGCTAATGCTAATTGCTTTGCGTGGTCGCATTCAGACATGACATGTATACCACCGTAGGTAATGACTCATAAGTTGAATGAGGGCCCATTACACCCACGTGTCAAACAAAAGAAAAGGAAGCAAGGAATATTTAAAAATAAAGTAATCCAAGAAGAGGTACAAAAACTTCTAAAAATTAGTTCAATTCGAGAGGTAAATTACCTTGGCTAGTTAGTTAATGTTGTCGTAGTCCCAAAAAAGAATGGGATGTGTCGCGTTTGTGTGGATTATACTGATTCAAACAAAGCTTGCCCTAAAGATTCGTTTCCTTTACAACATATAGATCAATTAATTGATTCTACCGCAGGTCATGAACTTTTAATTTTTTAAGATACATATTCTGGTTATAATCAAATAAAGATGGATCCTCTTGATGAGGAAAAGACTTCGTTTATTACAAACATGGGGACTTACTGCTACAAAGTTATGTCGTTCGATTTGAAAAATGCTGGAGCAACGTACCAAAGATTGATGACTAAAATATTTCAAGAACACATGGAAAAAACCATGGAGGTTTACATTGACGATATGTTGGTCAATTTGCAAGTATAACATGAAGCTACACCCGAAAAATGTGCTTTGTTGTCGCTTCAGGTAGATTTTTGAGATTTCTTGTTTCAAAAAGGGGCACTGAAGGGAATCTCACTCATATAAAAGAAATTGAGGAAATACCTGATGTACATACAAGCAAAAAATATGTACAAAGATTTGTCGTGCCCCATTTTCTCGCAAAAGTAGGTTTCAACGTGTGACAACTCTTTTAAACGGGTGTTAATGTCGCGACCCCTTTTTTCTCGCGAAATAGGTTTTATGACATTGACAACTCTTTTAACATGTATTAAAAGAGAAGAGTCGCCACCTAATAATTAAAGTGCATTAGGACACTAAGAGGAGTTTGATTTAGGAAAACCAGAGATCGGGTAAGGGCTTGAAATTATCCCAAACGGAAGGTGTTAGGCACCCCTCAGGATCCACTAATGTGGTTCCCGGCCATACTATAATTGTGACTTTAAGTAAGAAAATAAGTGTTTCAAATATGAGGGGGTTTTAACATAATGGTTGCAAATAGATAAAATTAAAATAAGTGAAAGGCAAGCTGAAATTAGAGAAAAACGGTTTAAAATTTTGAAAGGTAAACAACGAAACAAACAAGTAAAGGGAAGGGGGAGTCCTAGGTTTATAAATAATATGGATTACCCCACAAAATGTCCGGTAATTTCTCCTCGACGAGGGGTTGCACGTGACATTATCGCGTGGTCTTCACATCTATATCTACCCTTTCCCACCTCGTTAAGGTGTTAAAGCGCGGAATAGTCTCGTTTACTTATTTCATGCTATTACCTCCCCCAATCCTATCAGCCCCGGAGGTGCTTGGGACTACTAATCCTATAATGGTGTAAACGTTGGCTTATTTGTGGTTTCAAAAGGTAAAAATACTAAGGCGACAAACAAAAGCATGTATAACAAGTATGGGGCAAGCACATAAGCAGATACGGCTCAAACAGACCTCCTTAAATCAAAGAAAGGCATCTAGTTTAGCGTGTCTTACATGTACTGATTAGGGTTTGATTAAAACTTAAAAGGCGAAAATAGGCTGATTTATCACATATTTTTAGATAAGAAGTCCGAATTAGACCTACTTGCTGGTTGTAATCAATAAAAAAAATTGGTGCAGACATGATTTTTATCCTAACAATTGCCTAAGCGTTAGACGAAACCTATAAGCATGATATCTACTGGTTTTAGAAAAGATGAAGTGTATTGATTTTAGAAGAGGCCGTCATTTATTTAGGGAAGACGAGTTTTGACATAAGATTCTGCAGATGTTGGACAATGATATTGCCAATTTTAGACTTATAGGTGAACGAAAACGTTTCATACTAGGTTGTTAATTCCTATAGGCATGCTTTCTAGGCGTTGTTGACTTTAAAAACATTGTTCTTGACATGCAAAAATACTATAGGCAAGTCATCTATATAAGTTAGTTATTTAACTCCTATAAACAGGTTTGCCTAATGACAGTTGCACATGCAAATTGCAGGAAGTCCTATAGGCATATTATATATATGATATGCAGAATTTCAGAAATGACTTATGGATATGGTCGCTATATAATACAGAAGTGCAGAAACCTATAGACATGGTCTATAATGCAGAAGTGCAGAAACCTATAGACATAATATCTATATGAAATGCAGAATTAGAAAAATATAATAATTCCATATGAACATGGTATCTATATGAAATGCAGAAGTGCAGAAGTATAATAATTCCCTATGAACATGATATCTATATGAAATACAGAAGTGCAAAAGTATAATAATTCCCTATGAACATGATATCTATATGAAATGCAGAAGTGCAGAAGTATAATGATTCCCTAGGAATATGATATCGACATGAAATGCAGAAGTACAATGATTCCCTATGAATATGATATCTACCCCTTTGCATGCATGATTCCCTCCCTTTTCACTAGCCATCCCCAATAGTTATTACAGCCCGAAATGAAATAAGAAAAGCAAAATTAAAAGTACAACCAAGGGGAGCCTAATTCAGACTCCATGTCAGAAATATGAGACGAACCAACTCTAAAGATCATGATCCAAAGCCTTCCTCTCATCTTTGGATGTGTCAAAGTTCCTTAAGAGCCTCATATGGACTCCGGGTAGTGCTCGTACCCAAATGTTACCAGATTAAGAACATAATGCAGTGTGGAAGGGACAACCCTCAAGTGTCCAAGTTCAGAGGGAACTCAAGGTCCCAAGGCAAGGCTCATAAGAGGGGGCAGAACCTAGAAGCTAGGAGAGAGTGAAAGTGCCGAAATGAAATTCTGAAAGGGGAAAGAGGGGGAAAGGGAACAACTTAAAAATCAGTGCATATAGGGGTATAGAGGAGTATGGAATTTGCAAGAAGACAAGAGAAGCAGGCTGATGGGCATACTAAGCAATGAGATATGCTGGCACAGCCTCCAGCCTGTTAGAGGTTAGGACCTCACTGGTTTAGAACTCAAGTCATGGGCAACAACTCATGTTGCAATGCCCTAAGTCACCACTTACAAACACATAGGGGTAATGGGGTAGGAATCAAAGATTCACAGAAGAAATAGGCAGTAGAGCATAGGCATATTAAGTTAAATATTAAACTCTACATAAGTAGTAAGTTAGCCATGGATATAAACTTTAAGTAAACACATTGGGGTGATACTAAAACTAAAATTATTACATACCAGTTTCAGAGAAAACAAACAAAGAGAAAGCAGTAGTCTTTTAAAGCCAAAGTGCAAATGAGCAATTAGAATGCTATGAGTTTAGAAGAGAATTGTGAAGTCTGAAGTGTAGAAGTATTGAATTGAAGGTGTCCTAAAGTTCAGAAGAGTCATGACCTTTTATAGTGCAGAAAGCAAGTAGAAATAGGTAAGAAAAATAGTTTGGAAATCAATTACACAAGGTCTCCCTTTAATTAAGGGATTCTGATTTCAAATGGGCAAAATAATTAAGGAAAAGGGCTCAATCAAACACTTTTCCAGAGCAGTACAAGAGGGGTAAATAAATATAGGTTTATTTAAGGACAAATTCTTGATAGTATACAGTTTGTGCAAATAAGGAAAGGAAATCAGTTAAAAGCTAGTAAATCAGAATTTTAGGATTTCCTATGATTGAACCAGGTGAGAAAGATGGGAAGGATTTCGACTTAAGGAAAATCAGTACCAATCAATTAAACTTATTAAAAGGAATTCTGAATCAATCACAAGTTGGAAAACCAGTTTGAAGAAATATTCCTCACATATAAAAGCACACAGACACGTTAAACATAAAGAAATTTGTCATGCTATTCAATAGAAGATTCTAGTGTAGGAGAATCAGAATTGTGTGCAAACAAAAGAAGTTTACACTTAGTTCATAGACCCAGAAATAAGTCTAAAAGAGTCAAGGGTCCTCAAACAGAACCCTAGTTTGATCATATGACCAAACTCGGAGGAAACTCCCAAATTCTAGGGTTTTCGAATTGAGTCAAATACAAAGATGGGGAGGCAACAGGCTTAGAGATTTATTTTCAGAATCTCATGAGAAGACAAGAAAATACAAATAACATTCATAGTAGACAGAGTGTAGGAACATAATGAGAGAATAGTCACGACGGTAAAAGAAGCATGTTTAAGAAAACCTTATAGAAGCGACTCAAACAGAGTTCAGTAGAAGGCAAACAAAACTTAAGAACTCAATAGGAAATACATAAAGTAGAAGAACACAAAAATACCAGAAAAGCATAGCAAAAGATCATATAGGAAAATACAACAAGATAAACATGCGAGCATGGTACAAAATACAGTAGAAAAACAAAGCACAGAAGAACATGTATAGCATAAGAAAGCAGTAGAAGCATATGCATGACAAATACACATAAAGAAATGAAAAGAAGAGTCGGAGAAATATTTTAAGCTTCTTCAGAAACCGTAAATCGGAAAGAAGTAATTATTTTGGAAGAAAAATTGGGGAAAATGTTTAAAAACTCAAGTAGAGCACAGATATAGAACGAATATAAGAAAAAATCAGAGAAAACCTCGAATAGCATAGGGTTTCAGGGGAACCCTAAAACGAGAAAGGCTTTGAAAAGGTTCGATCTGAGTCGGAGAGGTTAGAACCATGCTCAAAACATCATTGTACGCCGGAGCAAATCCGGCAAGGGCCATAGAACCTTGGATCTGTAGAGATCTGAACAGACACCTTCGAGGTCAGAACTAGGACCTTCGAATACCAAGTGTTTGAGAGTAGAGGGAGATGAGTTTAGGTAATCCATGACTTGAGATGTCATGGATTCCGGTGAGCTTGAGGTAGAAGACAGTGGGAGAAGCTACGGTTTCGAGATGGTTTGAGTGACTGTGAGAGGAGAGGGATTTCAGAGGCGGCTGATAGAAGAGAATGAGGGGATTAGAGTAGTCATTGGGGAATTAAAAATGTAAGGAATGATCATGGTCGTTGATCAAAATGATCAACGACCTGGATTAAAAGAGAGGGCTGGGCATATCGGATAAGCGGGTCAGGGGTCAGGTTAAATTAAAATTGGGCTGGAGAATTTGGGATTTGAAATTGGGTTATTTGGGGGATTAATTTGGGCTATAATTGAAACAAAATGGGGCTATATTTTAAATAGCCAGTTTTTCCCTTTTTATTTTATAAAAATAGTAACATGATTTCTAAAAATAAATTAAAGGTACTAAATAAATTAATAATATATAGATATTATATTAAAAATGCTGGAACCAATGTTATAATTATACACGCAATTAAATCTTAAAATAAGCTAAAATTGCAATTAAATGCAATTTAACTTTTAAAATACTAAATAAATTTAAAAAAATGTGAAAAAATTATATTAGCTATATTTTAGTATAAATATGAGAATAAAATAAATTATTCACCAAAATGATGATTTTTGGAATAATTATTAGATTTTGTACTGCTAAAATAGGGCAATGAATTGATTTAAAAATCTTTTAAAATTAGGAAAAATACTAAAACCTTTGGATATAACTATATATACATACATATGATGTTTTGAAAGTATTTTGAACATATAAAATATACAGGAAAAAATTGGGTATCAACAGCTGCCCTTTGTTACCAGGGAAGGATGAAAGAGTTGTCGGGTAAAGATATGATGGTCAATTTGACCGAATGAAATGGTTTGAAGAATATGACCGTGCACTGGTTCCTGAGCTGCCTACATATCCCTGGTCTTACAAGAATCAGGCCATATGTAGTTCTGGATCCGTCGGCGGAATATGCCGATGGAGAGTTTTTCAAGAACGGACGAGATATTCGGGTTGGGATGGATGGTTAAAGTCTAGCGGAGCTGCGAGAACTAGATCAGGATAGCTCCTGCTAAGACGGCCATTGCTAGCCGGTTTACCTACAAATAAGCAATACAAGTGTATACTGTGCGAAAATTTAAACATGATGCAATTTCCCGTAGGACCATGAATGCTGTCTTCGGACGGTTAGGATGACGTCCTCAGACCATGACGTCCTGGGACATGAAGTGTATGATAAGGATTCGCAGGCCATGAAATGATGTTCTCGGGCTATGAGAATGATGCCTCCGAACCTTGATGCCTTTGAATAATGATATGCAAAAGATAAAAGGGGTCCTCAATCCATGAAATGGCGTTCTCGGGCTATGAAAATGGTGCCTCTGAACAATGACGCCTTTGGACAATTTGGCGATCTTTCGGCCCATGAGATGCAGGTGGCGATATTTCAAACAATGAAATGCAATAAGTGGAGATCTTTCAGCCGATGCAAGGTATAAATGAAGCGGCGATATTTCAGCCATGCAGATGTAAATAAAGTTGTGATCTTTCAGCCGATGCAAGGTATAAATGAAGCAGCGATATTTTAGGCATGCAGATGTAAATGAAGTGGCGATATTTCAGCCATGCAAGGTGTAAATGAAGTGGCGATATTTCAGCCATGCAGATGGAGCTAGAGCTTAACCTCGGAAGGCAGAATGGTAGCCTTATATGATGCAGAGAATGCAGATGGAGACAGAGCTTAGTCTCGGAAGGTAGAATGGTAGCCTTTTGCAATGCAGAGAATACAGATGGAGGTAGAGCTTAACCTTGAAAGGCAGAATGGTAGCCTTATGCAATGCGGAGAATGCTGATAGAGACAGAGCTTAGTCTCGGAAAGCAGAATGGTAGCCTTATGCAGGAAGTAAAATGGCAAATGACAATAGAGTTTTCTTAGCTGATAGCGGGTTGCAATATTGCGACTGTTGGGATACTGTGTCTGCTGGGGACACTGCGTGCGGATAGTAGCTGTGAGTAAGTGCAATGGTTCTAAGCGTAGTATTTCCGAGTAATGTGAGTCTCGTGAGTTTATAGTATATTTGATGATTTTTCAACTCAAGTGCCTGCATCCAAAGAAAATCGTGAGTTTTGTAAAGGGGGGAGGTTAGTCCGTATTCCCGCTGGCTCTTCTTGACTTGCTCGGCTCTGTTCCAGTGATACTGTGCGTATCATTGGGGTAGCATTGCTAAACAATGCAACTTTGGTAACAGACATGCATGATTTAGTAAAAAATATAACATAAATACATAATCGAGAATAGTTTTCCTTAGATGAACCTACGACTGTGACGTGGTTCAATACATTACAACTTCTCTTACTCCGGAATTTTGAGGGTCCTCCTCAAAATTCTGCCCCAGTTTATTGGGCTGCTGTTTCTGACGGCTGTTAATGATAAATGGCTGGAATCAGCTTTGGAATTTTGAGGGTCCTCCGCAAAATTTTGCCCCAATTTCCAATAGCGGGGAAAAGTAAATTTTATTGCATTGTGACCGAACCCATAGGGCTGCTTACGTAGCCCCTCTTAAACGGGAATCAGGTCAAGCGTAATTCGAGTTACATCATAAAGGAAAGCATCAAGGTTACATATAGCATCGCTTCACTTCATCTGAATTGATCGGCTTCGGCCAGACTTCTTCGTCCATTTCTGCAAGTATGAGGGCTCCTCCTGTTAGAACCTAGTGGACCATGTACGGACCCTGCCAGTTGGGAGAGAACTTCCCTTTGGCCTTGTCCTAATGCGAGATGCCCCGGTGTGAACTATCTCAGCTTGAATCTTTTGTTGAAGGATCTGGACATTCTGTTCTGATAAAGATGACCATGGCAAACTGCGTTCATTATTTTTTCCATCTATAAGAGATAGATGCTCATAACGACTCTTCACCCATTCTGTATTGTCGAGTTCTGCTTTTTGTATGATCCTCAAGGAAGGAATTTCTACCTCGGCAGGAATGTCCGCCTCTGTACCATAACTAGCATATAGGTAGTCGCCTCAGTTGATGTGCGGATTGTGGTGCGATACCCCAACAACGCAAATGATAACTTCTCGTGCCACTGCTTATGCTTCTCTATCATTTTCCTTAGTATCTTCTTGATATTCGTATTGGCAGCCTTTACGACTTCGTTCATCAGAGGTCTGTAGACTGTAGAATTCTTGTGTTTGATCCTTAAGGTTTCACACATGGCTTTCATCAAATCACTGTTGAGATTGGAATCATTATCAGTATTGATTAATTCTGGAATTCCGAACCGACAAACGATACGATCGCGGACAAAGTCTTCCACAACTTTCTTAGTGACTGCCTTGTACGATGCTGCTTCAACCCATTTGGTGAAATAATCAATTGCCACTAGGATGAACCTATGCCCATTTGATGCGGCAGGTTCGATTGGTCCGATAACATCCATTCCCCAAGTGGCGAACGACCATGGTGAGCTTGTTGCATTAAGCTCGTTTGGAGGCACCTTTATCATATCTGCATGTATCTGACAGTGTTGGCACTTCTGGACATATTGGATGTAGTCTGTTTCCATATTCATCCAAAAATAACTAGCTCAGAGTATCTTTTTGGCTAAGGCAAAACCATTCATATATGGCCCGCAGGTCCCAACATGGATTTCTTCTAGTAATTTAGATGCTTCCATTGCATCGACACACCTTAGTAATCCTAGATCCGGAGTCCTCTTATACAGGATTTCTCCGTTGTAGAAGAAATTGTTGGATAATATTCGAAGTGTACGTTTTTGAATAGGGTTTGCAAGCTCTGGGTGTTCTCCATTCGACAAGTATTCCTTGATATCATGATACCAAGGTTTTCCATCCGCTTCATCTTTGACGTGAGCACATTAAGCTAGCTGATCGTAGATCTTTAGTGGAATAGGGTCAATGAAATTCTTATCTGGATGTTGTATCATGGATGATAGGGTAGCCAATGCATCGACAAATTCATTCTGGACCCTGGGGACATGCTGGAACTCTGTCTTTGTGAACCTCTTTCTCAAATCCTGCACATGATGCAGATAAGGGAGTATCTTGGAGTTCTTGGTTGCCAATTCTTCTCGGACCTAATGTATAAGAAAGTCTGAATCCCCGATCACTAGCAACTCTTAGACGTTCATATCAATGGCCATCTTGAGTTCCAAGATGCAGGCCTTGTACTCAGCCATGTTGTTGGTGCAAGGGAATCCGAGTTTGGCAGACACCGGATAATGCTGACCGATTTCTGACACTTGGATTGCTCCTATGCCAACTCCTTTGAAATTTGCTGCTCCATCGAAAAACATTTTCCAATCATCATAGGATTCTGCAATGTCTTCTCCTATGAATGACACCTCTTCGTCAGAAAAATACATCTTTAAAGGTTCGTATTCTCCGTCCACGGGATTCTCGGCAAGATGATCTGCCAAAGCCTGTCCCTTGATTGCTTTCTGAGTTACGTAGACAATGTCAAATTCACTTAGCAGGATTTTCCACTTGGCTAGCTTGCCAGTGGGCATGGGCTTCTGAAAGATGTACTTCAATGGATCCATCCTTGATATGAGATACGTGGTATAGGCACAGAAATAGTGCCTCAACTTCTGAGCTACCCAAGTCAGAGCACAACAGGTGCGTTCTAACAGAGAATACCGAGCCTCGTACGGGGTGAACTTCTTGCTAAGATAGTAGATGGTCTGCTCCTTCCTCCCTGTTTCATCATGTTGCCCAAGAACATAACCGAATGCTCCATCTAGCACTGCAAGGTAGAGTAATAGGGGTCTACCTAGTTCGGGCGGGACCAAAACTAGCAGTGTTGACAAGTACTTGTTGATTTTGTCGAAGGCCCTTTGGCAGTCATCAGTCCACCTAGTAGTGGTGTCCTTCTTCAACATCTTAAAGATTGGCTCACAGATGATAGTAGATTGAGCTATGAAACAGCTGATGTAGTTGAGTCTTCCTAGGAAACTCATCACGTCCTTTTTGTTCTTTGGCGTTGGCAATTCTTGAATTTCTTTAACCTTTGATGGATCTAGTTATATTCCTTGGTGACTTACAATGAACCCAAGTGGTTTTCCGGCAGGAACCTCAAATGCACATTTTGCAGGATTCAGTTTCAGGTTGTACCTTCTTAGTCTGTTGAAGAACTTCCTCAAATCTTCCATGTGATCAGTGGCTTTCTTGGTTTTGATGATGACATCATCTAAATACACCTCAATCTCCTTATGTATCATATCATGGAAAATCATAGTCATGGCCCTCATATAGGTGGCCCCTGCATTTTTCAGGCTGAATGACATCATCTTGTAACAGTACATTCCCCACGGCATAATGAAAGCCGTTTTATCATCATCTTCTTCATCCATCCAGATCTGATGATATCTAGTGAAGCAATTTACAAATGTCTACAACTCATGCTTGGAGAAATTGTCGATCAGGATGTGTGTGTTTGGTAAGGGGAAGTCGTCTTTCGAACTGGACCGATTGTGATCCAGGTAGTCGACACAGACTCTGACCTTCCGTCCTTTTTTGGTACTGGCACAATGTTGGATAACCATGTTGGGTATTCTACTACCCTGAGAACTTTGGCTTTGACTTGCTTAGTGACTTCTTCCTTGATTTTCAGACTCATGTCAGGCTTAAACTCTCTAAGCTTTTGCTTTACCGGTGGACATATTAGATCAGTTGGCAGTTTGTAAGCCATAATATATATACTCAGACTAGTCTTGTCATCACACGACCAAGCGAATATGTCTTCATATTCCTTTAGAAATTCTGTGTATTCCTTCTTTTCTTATGGTGATAAGTGGACATTGATTCTCCTTTCTTTGACGTTCTCTGCATCTCTTAGGTTAACAATCTCGGTCTCATTCAGGTTGGACTTAGGTCTGTTCTCAAAATTTTCAACATCTTTAACAATCTCTTCTGGTATGTCATCTTCCTCTAAATCTATGTCCGTTTGTTGTTGTCTCGTTGCATGTCACAGTCATTGGTTCATCAAGATGAGTAATTGTAATGCTGTATGAATAAAGTAATGAAAGAAAAATAATAAGAGTAAGATTTATAGGGAAAATGGAAATGTTTTGCTAAATTCCATAACAGTTTTGAATATTGAAGATCTTATTGCAAAAATTCAAAAATGCGAAAGGAAAATCAACTAGTAAAAATGAGAGATAGTGCATGATGCTTTGTTCAGCCTTGCTACCCCGAGGCTTTTCGGGCTCTGGTGGTTCTGATGGTCCAATTGTTGAGGCATGCTCCTCGGCTTACAGCCTGTATGGAAGGGCCTTCTTCCCCCTCCTCCTTGAAAATGACACAACAATCCATGTCATCATCTTCCACGAATAAATTCCTCATTGCTGCCAGTGCTTCCTCTTCTTCTGACCCATATATAACATCAGATGACTGGAAAGTCTATTCCAAATGGGGTATTGGCTGCTCCAGTAGGTATTAAGGGCCACGCCATGGTGGAAACCAGTTGTTGAACTCTTCCCAAGTGTACTCGTATCCCAAACCGAAAGCGGTGCCATGCTTCTTCAGCTTGATAGGTTTGGCGACTCCTTAGAGGTTCTTTCCAAGTCCCTTGCCAGGTTCATATCTGTTCCAGTTGAATATGCTTTTGATTTTGTTGTCTCACCATTTGTCCTTATCAAACGGCGTTGACTCGCTCGATGTGGTGATCGGTCTCTCCGCCTATCTTTCTTCTACCTCCGATCACTGGATGGTTTGGCAACTGTATATAGGATTGCTACCGTAGCTATGAATGATCACCTCTTGGTGATTCCACTCAAACTTCACTGCCTGATGTAGGGTTGATGCTACAGCCCCAACGGTATGAATCTAAGGCCATCCCAAAAGCAAGTTGTAAGACGTCGACACGTCTATTACTTGAAATTCAACATCAAACCATGTAGGCCCCATCTGCAAACATAAGGTAAATTTCCCAATAGTGGACCTTTGGGAACCGTCGAAAGCTTTGACATTGATGTCCCCATCCTTGATCTCATGCAGCCCCTTTCCCAATATCCTGAGTGTTACCAACGGACAAATGTTGAGGCTGGACCCTCAGTCAATTAGGATTCTGGTGATGAAATAATCCTCGCATTGCACAATGATGTGCAATGCCTTATTGTGACTCAACCCTTTTGGTGGCAACTCATCTTCATGAAAAGTGATCTTGTGACTCTCCAATACCTGCCCTACCATGTTTGCCATTTCTCCTCCAGTGATGTTGCTCGGTACATATGCCTCCAACAACACATTCAACAAGGCGCTCTTATGTGCATCGGAGCTTTGCAGCAAGGCTAGGATAGAGATCTGTGCCAGTATTTTGTTACACTGATCAATGACTGAGTACTCATTTGCTTGTATTTTTCTCCAGAGATCATCGGGCACAACTTCAGTGATGGTCGGCCATCCAGAGGCCTGCTTGCTTGATTCAGCCAAATGTTCTGGGGTGTATACTCTGTCGGTTCTTTTCATACCATGTGCCGCAACTGCTTCTCCGAATTTGGCTTTCCCTTTCCTTCTTACCTCGGCTGTGTAGTCCCAAGGGATGGCCTTTGTATGGAATGGTGTTATAGCTGACATTGCTACTGGAATGGGCACCTTTACCCCAAGCAGAGCATGTATATTGGATGGTAAAACCATAACTTCAAACGACGCAGGTGTGTTTGCTGGAGACCCAAACTCGACCTCAATTGGTGTTGGTATCTTTGTGGGGGAGGGAACTTCAAACTCAAGTGGTATGGACATATTCACCTCGGTGTCCCCAGAAGGCTAGATCTAGACTACAATCGGATTAAGGGTGACTATCGGTTTCTTTGGATCATCACCTTCCATGATCAAAATCGATCGATCCCTTAGGGTCCCAATCATCTTCTATCTCAATCATGTGAACACCTCCACCCTTGTGGTCGGGCAGAGGGTTGTTGCGTACATTCGGAGCTGGCTCCTTTGCCACAATAATCTTGTTATCAATTAGTGCATGGATCTTATCTTTTAAAGAACGACATTCATCAATGGTATGTCCTTTTACGCTGGAATGGTATGCACAGGATTTATTTGGATTGACCCATTGGGAAGGGCTTTCAGGGGTTATAGCAAAGATGGGGGTAACATAACCAGCATCTTTGAGCCTTTCATACAACAGGACAATTGGTTCAGCAATGGCGGTATATTGTTTGGGAGGTCTATTGTCGAAATTCGATCGGGGTCTAGGAAAGTTTTGGCGAGTGGGAGGTGATTGATAGTGAGAGGGTTGAGTATTGTAGGCTTGGTAGACAATTACGGGTTGGGAATATCTGGGTGAAGTAGGATGATATGTGGGAGGTGGAGGTGATTGGTAAGTAGGTGGTAGAGTTTGTTAAGAGGGCGAGGGTGCTTGGTAATTTGGAGTAGGTTGATATGTGAGTGGAGGCATCAGGTAGGTTTTGTATTTGATAGGGGATTTGGTTTTCTATGAAACCATTATGGCACTCACATCCCTTTTCTTGGATGTGCCACCAGACTGTAGAGCCATGTTGGTAGCCTACAAGGATTCAAAGTTTGTGACCATACCACTTTTGATTCCTTCCTCAATCCTCTCACCTAGCTTGATGATGTCGGAAACTTTCTTGCTTTCAATCAACATCAACCTTTCATAGTACTATTGGTCTTGACCTCAGACAAAAAACCTATTCATTCGTTCTTCTTCTAAAGCCGGTCTGACCATAGCAGCTTCTGATCTCCAGCGAGTAGCATACTCGCGGAATGTCTCCGCCGGTTTCTTCTTTAGGTTCTGGATGTAGAACACATCTGGCGCATTTTATGTGTTGAACCTGAACCTGTCCATGAAATCGGATGCCATGCTTACCTAGTTCGACCACTTCTTCGGATCTGCTTCTGATCTCCAGTGAATAGCATACTCGCGGAATGTCTTCGCGGGTTTCTTCTTTAGGTTTTGGATATAGAACACATCTGGCACATTTTCTGTGTTTAACCTGATCCTGTCCATGAAATCGGACGCCATGCTTACCCAGTTCGACCACTTCTTGGATCTTGGCTAATGTACCAAGATAGAGCCTCTCCTTTCAGATTCCTCATCAAAAGCTTCATGTGGATCCTTTCGTCCTTTCCTACTCCGACCAGTTTGTCGCAGTATGTTCTCAAATGAACTCTCGGATCTCCTGTACCATCGAACATCTCGAACTTCATAGGTTTGTACCCCTCAGGCAGCTCAATATCGAGCTATTTGCAGAGATCTTCATAGTTTAGGCCCTCAATTCCTTTTCTTCCTTCGACGCCCTGAATTCGGCTAGTCATCTTCTTAAGCTCTTCAGCCAGACTCCTAATGAGTGAGTCTTTATCATCAAACTCGGGTGTGCTTGAAATGGGTTGGGTGGAGTATGGCATGGTTTCCACGTAGATGGGGGTGTTATAAGTGTGGAAATGGTCATTTGTGGAGTTCACAGGTTCTGGGATGAGTAGTAGAGTATTGTTGGAAGTATGGCAAGTGTTGCAGTGGTGGTGAGGAGCGGGATGGTTTTGTGGTTTTTGGACATTTTGTGGAGGTGTGGGGTTCTGAGTGTTAGGAAAATTGACATCTGGGGTAGTGAGGGAAAATGATAAGCTTGCCAAGTTCTGGACCTGATCAAGTTCCTCTTGAAATTTCAACAGTTTTTGCTCGAGTAGGATGCACTTTATTTGGAGACCTGAGTACCATGAGTGACCTCTACCCATTCAGTTGAGTTGTTCAGATCCTCCATCTTTTTTTTGTTCTTGTTTTTGACAGGACTTGGAGGAGGAGTGGGTGGAGGGCCCTTTGATCTTTTGGAATATGATGACGATGCCAGAGTGAACGAACTAACCTTGGGGGCGGGGAATAAATAAACAAAAATAAAAACAAAAAGGTAACAAGTCAATGAGGATTATAAGAACAAAAGTTGCGATATTTAAACACATAGTGCAAGAATGTAAATCGTGTCCTAATTTGGGGAACCTCTTTCTGCCCGATATAGGCCTAGCGACAAGTTGATTTGGAGTTCTTATAATGCTAAATGCCTCATTTTATTGATAAAAAGTAGACGAATCCCAAAATGACGCTAAATAATAGGAAATAAAATGTCATTAGAGGCCATGGGCCTTATTACATTCATAAAACGAAAAGTAAAGACTCCTATCTACTTGGTTCCAGAAGGACCTTCCCCAGACTCGACATTTTTGGCTTCATCGAACAGCTTCACTAGCTCGTGAAGTCCCAGCAACAATTAGGCTTTAGCTAGGTGTTCACCTTATTTTCCCTCAGCATTCTGGAAGTCCTCGATCCTCTTGATGAATCTCCTTTCCAGCTCCACTAGACCCCGTTCCAAGTATCCTAGTCGCTTGTTGGCGCTGATACCCATGTCTTTCCATTCTACAATCATCTTTTAGTGGGCTTCTTGAATCTCATGGTGTTCGCTTTCACATTCCCGAATCCTCTTGCGTAGTTGGTTGTATTTGACCTGTGCTTTAGCCCTTTCATCGATGATTCTGTGGCCTCGAACAAACCCAGGTTCGCCTAGACCATTGTGATTGTCCTCCAGCCATCCTGAATAGTATAGGGTACAACCAACATGGTATCTATCTGGCTCGATAGTATCTCCCTCGTGATGATCTTGCAATGCCACATATGTGAGATTGGCACTTATAAGGATTGTCATCAGCTTGGAAGTCGTCCCAGAAGTGACTTATCTTGTCGACCCTTGGTATAACCTGTTTCCTACCAGCCTGTCACATAACCCGGAGAGGGACATAAGGGTAGGTTCCTCTCAAACCGATCAGTATCAGAAATGGTGCGACCCTGGATCCGGTGATGAACTCTACAGTAGGGAACCACTCAAACATCTATTGTATTTGATCCCCAGTCAGATTTTCAAACAACTCCACCCATCCCTTGGCATCTTCTGGTTGAGAAAACATGTTGGGCATGTAGTTCATTCGCCTTGGTTGATGGAAGGCTATATGATTGTCCCAGTCTCTATGCTGAATCTTTTGTCGATATTCACCCCTTTGGAGATGCTCCATGAGCCAGAGTTGGAGTAGCAAGTTGCAGCCCTCGAAGTGTGGGGCTCCTTGTTGACACTTTTCCAGGGCTCGGCATATCTCTGCGATGATCATGGGCACTATGCTAAATGGTTGTCCCCCAATTCCCTCCATAAAAGTTTTGGTGACCATGGCTAGCCTGGTGTGGATCCTTGCTTTCTTCATTGGAAACACTATCATCCCCAAGAAGCAGAACATGAAGACAAAGACCTTTTGGTGAATATGCCCCAACGATGTAAGGGCAAACTCATCCGGATAAGTACGGTAGGATTTGCTGTGACCGTACCTTTCGTACAAATAATCAAAGGGAATGTAAGACTCCTTCAAACATGTCAAGTCTGGATTCTTCTTTAGGCTTATCATTTTGAGGAAACCTCTACCCTTGCGATTTTCCGGCATTAACAAACCCGGAGTCTCCCAATGGTATACTAGTCAATCCTCCTATTTCCTCTAGCAAGGGTGTCATCTCAATCTCCCGAAGCAAAACACAGACCTATCACAGTCCCAGAACAGAGTAGCAGTTTCTATGATTTTGTTGTTGGGTTGGACCTCCAAGAGATAAGGTATATTTCCTAGGTATTTTCGGACAAGAGTCTAATCACTGGAATGAATATCCTCTGTTACAACCCATATCCACACGCGTTAGTTCATGCCATATATTAGTTAACATAAATTCAAGAAGGAATTTCCTTTGAGATGATAAGAAGTTAATCCTATTGGTCTTAAGTGATACAAGGGTGTATAAGGGTGATTAACAAGTATTAGAAGTTAAGCGAATCAAGGATGTTGTAACTCGTATTTTCAAGTAAACCTAGAGGTTCTTAATACACTCAAGGTCATGTATTAAAGTGTTTGAATCATATAATATCCGTATCATAAGTCTTGAAGTCAACGAGTTAAGAAACAAAAGTCGACAAACGTTGTCGCAACTTAGGTTCATAATTTTACTTAAACATTAGGTTAAATGTTTCTAAGATTTTCTCCTTATTTACAAGGAATTACGGGGTGATCTACCCACCAAATTAAAGATCTACGAGTCTAGTTTCCAACTCATTAAACCATTTGTCAATACAATCTCGGCGTATAGAGATATTCATATTTTTTCAAGACTGCGCAGATTGGTAGATGACCAGTAGGTGCATCACCTACTTGCCAAAATGATAGGACAAAATTAAAAGACCTAAGTCGGCCAAGAGAGGAATTTTAAGGGGTTATGAACTCAATAATTTCATCCATATTTCAGACCCTCAAAACCAAAGTTAACCCCTGCAACTCCTCCCCAAAAATCCCACACAAACCCTAATAAATTTTCCCTCTCTTTCAAGTTCTATTTGAATGTAAAACCTAGAGTTTGAAGAATCAAGGGAATGGCTGAGTTATCCAACAAGTTAGGTAACTTACTGCCATCTTTCATACATTTTTCTCTGCTGTGAATTCATGGTAATTCGTTCTATACATGTAAGAACTCACGGGACGGCGATCGGAAGCCGTGAGTTCGAGGTATTCACTTGTAGCGGACTGTTTGTGGACTGTTTTGTGTTGCTATTGGGCTGCATGTTTTACTACTATTTTGTTGAGTTTTGGAGGTGGAATGGTGTTTAGTAACACCATATATATGTAGGGTTGTGGGATGATAGTGATTAGTAACATTTTCGGGTCGTTTGATACGACTGCGGTGGTCGTCGTATGTAAGATGTAATTAGGTTGTGTGTGGACTATTTTGGGAGGCTCAATATGTTTATTATTGATGTTGTTTGGGATGTTGGTGATTGTTTGGAATGGTGTGAAGTCATATATATAGGGGATGTGTTGTCCGTTTCAACGTAAAATAGGTTGTGGTCGATACATAATAGTTATGACGCTTAATTGATAACGATACTATCGTTTCTCTTATTGTAGTCTAAGGAGTTGTGACAATTGCATAGCTTGTGATTGAGGCAGTATATACAAGGTATGTGAGTCTATTCCTTTTCTTCTTTTGCATGACCCCGATTGTACATAATGTAATGAACAAGCTTCCAAAGATACTCTACTCTTAGAAGCTAGCAGTACTTACATTGCTTTCCCTCTTATGGAACGATTGATGTTAATGTTGCTTCTCTTATTCTTATGTTATCAATGTTGTTGGTACTTCCTGACTCTTATAAGGTTCGTAATGAAGAGTTGGTCCTAATAACGTGTACAGAGGATACTGACCTTACGTCACTCCGAAAGGTTTAGAATGTGATTCCATGAGTCGAGCATGCATTATATATATGTATCTATTTTACTCTATCGAGCCACGCTATAGTCGGTCGGGTACGACACATATTGTGCAACCACTGATCAGTTGGGTTTTACCGAGCTCCACGTGGCCGGGTACGATTCTAGCGAGCCTTATGACGACCGGGTACGTTTTTACCGAGCCTTTTATGGCTGGGTACGATATGATGATGATGATGCCCACAGAGGCGTATGTTTTAAAAGTTTATGTATACATACATATGTATCATGCATTTCATGTCAGTATCCCTCAGAGGTACTTAGATATTCCAGGTTGTATATTCTCTATCCCTGCTTACATTACTGTTCATATTTATGGTTTCATGCCTTACATACTTAGTACTTTATTCGTACTGACATCGTTTTGTTTGTGGACGCTGCATGTCGTGCTGCAAGCCCTAATAGACAGGCAGTCTAGCTCCCCCACCATAGTAGGTTGTCCAGTTCAGCAGTGATTGGCGAGATCCCTTCTCCGGACTTGCCGTGGTCTTGGTATGCATTTTTGTTATAGACATTATGGGTATGTCGGGGCCATGTTCCGACTATATTACAGTACTTATGTTCATTTAGAGGCTCATAGACAAGTGTCGACGCATGTATAGTTTGGTATGCCTTATCGGCTGGTTTTTGTTGTATAATCTTTCATGGTAGCGTGGTAGCTCGTACCTTTTATGTAGTTTCTTGATTGTCTGGTCATCCCCTGCTATGTATGTTCATGCCATCATATTTTATTGCTGGTTATTCATGATCCAGGTCTACCATTTATATTGATCTCGTCAACCCTAAAAGATAATAAAAAAGGTTAGATAAAATGTACGTTGGTGCTCGACAAGTATGGTCGGGTGCTAGTCATGGCCCTCCAGTTTGGGTCGTGACAAACTTGGTATCGGAGCAAGTCTGTCCTAGGGATTGTCTATGAGCCGTGTCTAGTAGAGTCTTGATTATGGATGTGTAGCACGCCACATTTATAATCAAGAGGCTACATGACATCAAGGGTTGTTACCTTCTTCCTGAATCTATATCGTGCGTAGAGTTGAGTTGTAAGTGTTTGTCTCTAATATTCACCTTGTTTTCTTTCAGCGATGCCTTCGACTAGGAAGCAAACAATTAGTAGACGGCTTGATACAGATGTGGGAGAGAGTACCAATCAGGTGCCCCAAGCCAGAGTAGGCCAAAGTGAGGATTAGAGTGAGATGTTTTTTCATACCTCAGCTACCCCGTCTCCTCCAGAGGATAATAGGAGGCACCCAGCACCTCCAGTTCCTCCGTCTGGCACTACAGACCAGGATATGCGGAGTGCTTTGCAGTTATTGACTAGCTTGGTAGCTGCTCAGGCTCAGAGGCAGAATACAGGTGCTGCTGAGAAACCAGTTAGTACGAGAGTTCGTGATTTTATTAATTTAGACCCTCCAGTGTTTACCGGATCAGACCCCAAGGAGGACCCACAGACTTTTATTAACCAGGTTCATCGTACACTTTGGGTTATGCATGTTAGTGATACAGAGGCAGTAGATTTGGCTTCGTATCGGCTACAGGATTTAGCGGTTCTCTAGTATGATAGTTGGGACAGATCCAGAGGTTCGAACGCTCCTCCAGCTGTGTGGAAGGAATTTTCTGAGGCCTTTGTTCGTCACTACTTGCCAGTTGAGATACGACGAGCTAGAGCAAATAAGTTCTTGAACCTTAGACAAGGTAATATGAGTGTGCGAGAGTATAGTATGCAGTTCGATTCTTTAGCAAGGTATGCTCCCCATATGGTGGCCGATATGAGTGATCGGGTGAATTTGTTCGTGAACGGATTGGGACCAAATCTAATAAATGAGTGCACGACAGCCTCCTTGGTAGAGGACGTGGATATTTCCTGTATTCAGGCTTATGCCCAGACCCTAGAGGATCGTAAGCGCCAACAGAGGGCAGATAGGGAGCAGGATAGGGGCCAGCATAAGAGGGCGAGATTTTCAAGGTATTCTAATGACTTCAGAGGCAGCGTCAGGCTCCAGTATTCAAGGAGTTCGGCGCCACCTGTAGATAGTGCTCCCATAAAGTTTCAGAGGCCTCAATATGATCGATTTACCCATTCTGATCCAGGTCAGAGTTCGCAGGCATCAGGCTCGCAACATCACAGGGATACTAGTCAGACGAGACCCACAACACCACGTTGTGATCAGTACGGCAAGGCCCATTTTGGACTGTGTCGTCGAGGTTCTGATGCATGTTATTCTTGCAGACAGCCTGGCCATATGATGTGGGATTGTCCTAACAGGGGAGGTGATGGTATGGCTCAGCCGACTGGATCTGTGTCTGTTTCTTCCTCATCAGTTCGACCTCCAGCACAGGGTTTTCAGCAGTCGACAGGTTGTGGTAGAGGTAGAGGTGCAGTGCCGAGTTTGAGAGGTGGTCAAAATCGAACCTATACTCTAGTAGGTCGACAGGATCTCGAGTCATCTCCAGATGTTGTTACAGGTATATTATCTGTGTTTTCTTATGATGTATATGCGCTGATTGACCCTGGATCTACATTATCATATGTTACACCCTTTGTGGCAAATACGTTTGGCATTGAACCTGAATTGATAAGTAAATCCCTTGCGGTATCTACTACGATAGGAGATTCTGTGATTGCTAGAAGGGTATATAGAGGTTTCACTGTGATGATTTGTAGTCGTCAAACCTCGGTAAATTTATTTGAGTTAGAAATGGTTGATTTTGATGTGATAACAGCAATAGACTGGTTGGCCTCATGCTATGCAAATGTTGACTGTCGTACGAAAATGGTTAGGTTTCAATTTCCTGGTGAACCCATCATTGAATGGAAAAGGAATATTGCTACACCAAAAGGTAGGTTTATTTCCTATATTAAGGCAAGGAAAATGATCTCAAAAGGTTACATTTATCATTTCGTTCGCGTTAGGGATGCGGAGGCAAAACCGCCTACTTTACAATCAATCCCCGTGGTCAACGAATTCCCAGATGCTTTCCCAGATGAACTCCTAGGCCTTCCTCCTGAAAGGGAGATTGAGTTTAGCATTGATGTGTTGCCTGACACTCAATCGATCTCTATCCCTCCATATAAAATGGCCCCGACAGAGTTGCGAGAGTTGAAGGTGCAGTTGAAGGATTTGCTGGATAAGGGCTTCAATAGACCTAGCACTTCACCTTGGGGTGCACCAGTCCTATTCATGTAGAAGAAAGACGGGTCGTTACGGATGTGTATCGACTATCGATAGTTGAATAAGGCTACTATAAAGAACAAGTATCCACTTCCAAGAATTGATGACCTATTTGACCAACTCCAGGGTGCTAAGTATTTCCATAAGATTGATTTACGTTCAGGGTATCATCAGGTGAGGGTTAAGGAGAAGGATATTTCAAAGACGGCCTTCCGGACAAGATACGGGCACTTTGAGTTCTTGGTGATGTCGTTCGGGCTAACAAATGCCCCAGCAGCTTTTATGGATCTAATGAATACTCTATTTAGGCCATATCTTGATGTTTTCGTGATTGTATTCATTGATGACATTCTAGTATATTCTCGTTCGGAGGCGGAACATGCGGGCCACTTGCGGAGAGTATTACAGATGCTTCAAGATCATACGTTATATGCTAAGCTCTCCAAATGTGAATTTTGGCTGAACTCAGTAGCTTTCCTTCGCCATGTGATATCTGACGAGGATATTAGGGTCGACACTCAGAAGATCGATGCAGTAAAGAATTGGCCGAGACCTACAACACTATCAGAATTCCACAGCTTCCTAGGGCTAGCAGAATATTATAGGCGGTTTGTGGAAGGGTTTTCCTCTATATCATCACCATTGACTAAGTTAACACAGAAAGATACCAAGTTCCAGTGGTCTGACACTTGTGAACGTAGTTTTCAGGAGCTGAAGAATCGATTGACATCCGCACCAGTGCTCACTCTTCCTGAAGGAACAAAAGGTTATGTGGTATATTGTGATGCCTCAGGTATAGGTTTGGGGTGCGTATTGATGCAGCGTGGGAAGGTGATTGCTTATGCATCAAGACAATTGAAGAAGCATGAAAATAATTATCCAACCCATGATTTGGAATTGGCTGCAGTAATATATGTTTTGAAGATATGGCGACACTACTTATACGACGTCCATTTTGACATATACACAGATAACAAGAGTTTACAATACATCTTCAAGCAGAAAGAGTTGAATTTGAGGCAGCGTATGTGGCTTGAATTATTGAAAGACTACGACGTCGAGATATTGTATCATCCCGGTAAAGCCAATGTTGTGGCAGACGCTCTCAACCGTAAATAAATGGGAAGCTTAGTACATATTGAGGCGGGTAGATGAGGGTTGACTAAAGAGCTTCATCAGCTAGCCAATATGAGAATCAGATTGTTAGACTCTGATGACGGAGGTGTTACTGTACAGAATACATCATAATCATCTTTGGTAGCCGATGTAAAAGCATGGCAATATGAAAATCCTATCTTAGTATGATTAAGAGATAACATTCAGCAGTGTAAAAGTATGGCTTTTGAGATCGGAAGAGATGGGGAACTGAGAAACCAGGGCCGATTATATGTGCCTAATGTGGCAGGGTTGCGAGAGAAGATTATGAATGAGATTCATCAATCCCGATATTCTATCCATCCCAGCTCGACAAAGATGTATCATGATGTCAAGGAGCAATATTGGTGGGATAACATGAAGAAGTCTATTGCGGAATTTGTAGCCCAATGTCCCAATTGTCAACAAGTAAAGATAGAACATCAGAAACCCAGTGGATTGCTTCAGAATATAAAGATTCCAACCTGGAAATGGGAGGTGATTAATATGAACTTCATTATTGGATTACCTCGCTCTTATCATAAGTTTGACTCCATATGGGTGATAATTGATCGACTTACAAAATGTGCCCATTTTCTACCAGTTAAGACAACTTACACGGCTGGAGATTATGCGATGTTGTATATCAAGGAGATTGTTAGGCATCATGGTGTGCCGATATCTATTATATCAGACCGAGGAGCTCAATTTACAGCTAACTTTTTGAGGTCTTTTCAGAAGGGTTTAGGCACACAAGTGAATCTCAGCACTGCATTTCATCCGCAGATTAACGGACAGGCTGAACGTACAATTCAGACACTGGAAGATATGCTACGAGCATGTGTTCAAGATTTTAAGGGAAATTTGGATGGCCATCTTCCACTTATAGAATTTGCCTACAATAATAGCTACCATTCCAGTATTAAATGGCCCCATACGAGGCACTATACGGGAGAAGATGTAGATAACCAGATGGATGGTTCGAAGTTTGTGAAACAGAATTATATGGGCCAGATTTGATTTACCAAGCTATTGAGAAGGTGAAAGTGATACAGGAGAGATTGAGGACGGCACAAAGCAGGGAAAAATCTTATTCTAATGTCCGACATCGTGATCTGGAGTTTGAGGTTGGTGATTGGGTTTTCCTGAGGATCTCACCAATGAAGGGTATTATGCGTTTTGGGTAGAAATGTAAGTTGAGTCCAAGGTATATCGGGCCGTATAAAATTCTTCGACGGATTGGACAGGTTGCTTATGAGTTAGAATTGCCATCCGAATTGGAATTTGTCCACCCGGTATTCCATGTATCCATGTTGAGGAAATGTATTGGAGACCCTTCTCGAGTCGTCCCTATCAAATACAAGTTACAGAGGACCTATCATATGAATAAGTGCCAGTGGCTATATTAGATCGACAAGTTCGCAAGCTAAGAAAAAATGATGTAGCTTCCATCAAAGTATTGTGGAGGAACAATAATATGGAAGAAATAACATGGGAAGCAGAAGAGGAGATGAAGTCTAAATAGTCGTACCTATTCCAGAATCAAGATAACAAGGATGTTGGTGGAACACACGATACATTGGAAGATGAAATGGCTCTATGAGGTAAGCAATAACTTGAGAATACTCTTCCTTAATACAAAATGGGGATATGCAGATAATGTACATGTCCATAATGCTTTGCATACTCTATTTATCGGAGAAACTTGACCGGAATCCACGATGATTTAAACTCCCCATGAACCCTTACATTCGAGGACAAATGTTCCTAAGGAGGGAAGGGTGTTACAAACCATATCCACACGCATTGAGTCATTCCATATATTAGTTAACATAAATTCAAGAAGGAATTACCTTTGAGATGATAAGAAGTTAATCCTATTGGTCTTAAGTGATACAAGGGTGTATAAGGGTGATTAACAAGTATTAGAAGTTAAACGAATCAAGGATGTTGTAACTCGTATTTTCAAGTAAACCAAGAGGTTCTTAATACACTCAAGGTCATGTATTAAAGTGTTTGAATCATATAATATCTGTATCATAAGTCTTGAAGTTAAACGAGTTATGAAACAAAAGTCGAGAAACATTGTCGCAACTTAGGTTCATAATTTTACTTAAACATTAGGTTAAATGTTTCTAAGCTTTTCTCCAAATTTACAAGGAATTACGGGGTGATCTACCCACCAAATTAAAGATCTACGAGTCTAGTTTCCAACTCATTAATCCATTTGTCAATACAATCTTGGAGTATGGAGATATTCATATTTTTGCAAGCCTGCGCAGATTGGTAGATGACAAGTAGGTGCATCACCTACTTGCCAAAATGATAGGACAAAATTAAAATACCTAAGTCGGACAAGAGTGGAATTTTAAGGTTTATGAACTCCGTTATTTCATCCATATTTCAGACCCTCAAAACCAAAGTTAACCCCTGCAAATCCTCCCCAAAAATCCCACACAAACCCTAATCGAATTTCCTTCTCTTTCAAGTTATATTTGAAGGTAAAACCTAGAGTTTGAAGAACCAAGGGAACGACTGAGTAATCCAACAAGTAAGGTAAGTTACTGCCATCATTCATACATTTTTCTCTGCTATGAATTTATGGTAATTCGTTCTGTATATGTAAGAACTCACGGGACGGTGATCGGAAGCCGTGAGTTCGAGTTATTCACTTGTAGTGGACTATTTTGTGGACTGTTTTGTGTTACTATTGGGATGCGTGTTTCACTACTATTTTGTGGAGTTTTGGAGGTGGAAATGTGTGGAGGAACACCATATATTTGTAGGGTTTTGGGCTGATAGTGATTCATAACATTTCCGGGTCGTTTGACATGACTACGGTGGTCGTCATATGTATGATGTAATTAGGTTGTGTGTGGACTGTTTTGGGAGGCTCAATATGTTTATTATTGATGTTGTTTGGGCTGTTTGGTGATTGTTTGGAATGGTGTGAAGTCATATATATAGGGGAGGTGTTGTCCGTTTCAACGTAAAATAGGTTGTGGTCGATACATAATAGTTATGACGCTTAAATGATAACGATAGTATCGTTTCTCTTATTGTAGACTAAGGAGTTGTGACAATTGCATAGCTTGTGATTGGGGAAGTATATACAAGGTATGTGAGGCTATCCCTTTTCTTCTTTTGCATGACTCCGATTGTACATAATGTAATGAACGAGCTTCCAAGATACTCTACTCTTAGAAGCTAGCAGTACTTACATTGTTTTCCCTCTTATGGAACGATTGATGTTAATGTTGCTTCTCTTATTCTTATGTTATCAATATTGTTGGTACTTCCTGACTCTTATAAGGTTCGTAATGAAGAGTTGGTCCTAATAACGTGTACAGAGGATACCGACCTTACGTCACTTCGAAAGGTTTAGAATGTGATTCCATATGTCGAGCATGCATTATATATATGTATCTATTTTACTCTATCAAGCTGCGCTATAGTCGGCCAGGTACGGCACATATTGTGCAACCACTAATCAGTTGGGTTTTACCAAGCTCTACGTAGCCGGGTACGATTCTACCGAGTTTAATAATGGCCGGGTACGTTTTTACCAAGCCTATTATGGCTGGGTACGATATGATGATGTTGATGCCCACAGAGGCGTATGTTTTAAAAGTTTATGTATACATATATATGTATCATGCATTTCATGTCAGTAGCCGTCAGAGGTACTCAGATGTTCCAGGTTGTATATTCTCTATCCCTGCATACATTACTGTTCATATTTATGGTTGCGTGCCTTACATACTCAGTACTTTTTTCGTACTGACGTCCTTTTGTTTATGGATGTTGCATGTCGTGCTGCAGGCTCTAATAGACAGGCAGGTGCAGCTCCCCCACCACAGTAGGTTGTCCAGTTCAGTAGTGATTGGCGAGATCCCTTCTCCGGACTTGCCGTGGTCTTGGTATGCATTTTTGTTATAGACATTATGGGTATGTCGGGGCCCTGTTCCGGCTATGTTGCAGTACTTATGTTCATTTACAGGCTTATAGACAAGTGTCGACTCATGTATAGTTTAATATGCCTTGTCGGCTGGTTTTTGTTGTATAGTCTTTCATGGTAGCATGGTAGCTCGTACCTTATATGTAGTTTCTTGATTGTCTGGTCATCCCCTGCTATGTATGTTCATGCCATCATATTTTATTGTTGGTTGTCCATGATCCAGGTCTACCATTTATATTGATCTCGTCAACCCTAAAAGATAATAAAAAAAAGAGTAGATAAAATGTACGTTGGTGCTCGGCAAGTATGGTCGGTTGCTAGTCATGGGCTTCCAGTTTGGGTCGTGACATCCTCCCACCAGCTTAGCAACCTTCAGTGGATGTTTGTGACCATGACGAATCTGGGGACTTCGTGCCTCATGTTTCTGCAAGAAAAAAGGGTAAGGCCTTACCCCCACCAGACTCGACTATTAAAATACCAATAATTGGCATAAAAGCATTTAATTCTCCAAATAAATTCACAGAATGTGGTAGTGTCCGGTTGGGGTTTTTGGAAAACCTAGTGGACTTTGGATGAGGCTGTCTTAAAGAGTCATTATGCAGACAACATAACTGACTCGACTAAGTTTGACCATGATGCATGCACAATTAAACAAAGTAAGGTTTTTATGGGGTATTAGACTAGTACCCTTGAGCGGACAACTCAAGAGGGAATGGAACGGAACTGTCGACTACACCATTGATCGACTTATTTTACCGCAAATACGCCTTTGCCAGATTTAAAGGGTGAAAATATGGGAAGAGCACAACAACTCACTATAAGCGTTGCTATGGTATTTGTTTGCCACGAGTGGAATATAATGTTAAAAACATGTTTATGCAATGATTAAAACAAGTTGTCACGTATTTTCACGTTCATAAAGTAATAATTACAAAAACTTAAAACAGTCAAAAAGGAGTGCAGTAGAGGAATGTAGTTAAAGAAACAAGGGAAAGAAACAACAGACGAGTCAGTTTCGCAATCGAAAAGAAAATTGAATGCATAAAAGAAATAAACAAATAATTGCACATAAAGAAGCATAAATCACAATAATAGTCTGAAATGGTAAAAGTCTAAATGTCCTCAGTAGAGTCGCCATGCTATCATGCCCCCTTTTTTTCTCGAAAAATAGGGTTTATAACATTGACAACTCTTTTAACGGGTATTAAAAGAGAAGTGTCGCCACCTAATGATTAAAGTTCATTAGGACAATAAGAAGAGTTTGATTTAGGAAAACCAGAGAACGGGTAAGGGCTTGAAATTATCCCGAAGGGAATGTATTAAGCACCCCTCAGGATCCACTAGTGTGGTTCCCGACCATAATATAATTGTGACTTTATGTAAGCAAATAAGTGTTTCAAATATGAGGGGGTTTTCACATAATGGTTGCAAATAGATAAAATTAAAAGAAGTGAAAGGCAAGCTGAAATTTGAGAAAAACGGTTTAAAATTATGAAAGGTAAACAATAAAACAAACAAGTAAAGGGAAGGGGGGTCCTAGGTTTATAAATAATATGGATCACCCCAAATAATGTCCGGTAATCACTCCTCGACGAGGGTTTACACGTGACATTGTCGCGTGATCATCATATTCATATCTATCATTTCCCACCCCGTTAAGGTGTTAAAGTACATAATAGTCTCATTTACTTATTGCATGCTATTACTCGCCCAAATTCTATCAGCCCCGGAGGTGCTTCGGACTACTAATCCTATAATGGTGGAAAAGTTGGCTTATTTGTGGTTTCAAAAGGTAAAAATACTAAGGTGACAAACAAAAGCACGTATGACAAGTTGGGGCAAGCACATAAGCAGATACGACTCAAACAGACCTTTCTTAAATCAGATAAAAGCATCTAGTTTAGCATGTCTTGCATGTACTGATTAGGGTCTCATTAAAACTTAAAAGGGGAAAACAGACTGAGTTATCACATATTTTCAGATAAGAAGTCCGAATTAGACCTGCCCGCTGGTTGTAATCAACAAAAATAAAACTGGTGCAGTCATAATTTTTATCCTAAGGCTTGCCTAAGCGTTAGACGAATCCTATAGGCATGATATCTACTGGTTTCAGAAAAGATGAAGTGTACTAATTTTAGAAGAGACCGTCAGTTATTCAGGGAAAACAAGTTTTCACAAAAGATTCTGCAAATGTTGGACAATGATATTGCCGATTTTAGACTTATAGGGAAACGAAAATGTTTCATACTAGGTTGTTAATTCATATATGCATGCTTTCTAGGTGTTGTTGACTTTAAAAATATTGTTATTGACATGAATAAATACTATAGGCAAGTCATCGATATGCAGTTAGTTATTTAACTCCTATAAACAAGTTTGCCTAATGACAGATGCACATGCAAATTGCAGGAAGTCCTATAGGAATATAATCTATATGATATGTAGAATTTCAGAAATGACTTATGGACATGGTCTATATAATACAGAAGTGCAGAAACCTATAGACATGGTCTCTATATAATGCAGAAGTAAAGAGACCTATAAATATAATATCTATATGAAATGCAGAAGTACAAAAATATAATAATTCCCTATGAACATGGTATCTATATGAAATGCAGAAGTGCAGAAGTATAATAATTCCCTATGACATGATATCTGTATGAAATACAGAAGTGCAGAAGTATAATAATTCCCTATGAACATGATATCTATATGAAATGCAGAAGTGCAGAAGTATAATGATTCCCTATGAATATGATATCGACATGAAATGCAGAAGTGTAGAAGTATAATGATTCCTTATGAACTTGATATCTACCCCTTTTCATGCATGATTGCCTCCCTTTTCACTAGCCATCCCTAATAGTTATTACAAGTTATTACAACCCGAAATGAAATAAGAAAAGCAAAATTAAAAGTACAACCAACGGGAGTCTAATTTAGACTCCATGTCTAAAATATGAGATGAACCAACTTTAAAGATCATGATCCAAAGCCTTCCTCTTATCTTTGGATATGTCAGAGTTCCCTAAGAGACTCATATGGACACCGAACGGTGCTCACACCCAAATATTACCAGATTAAGAACATAGTGTAGTGTGGAAGGGCCAACCCTCAAGTGTCCAAGTTCAGAGGGAACTCAAGGTCCCAAGGCAAGGCTCACAAGAGGGGGCAGAACCTAGAAGCTAGGAGAGAGTGCAAGTGCAGAAATGAAATTCTGAAAGGGGAAAGGGGGAAAAGGGAACAACTTAAAAATCAGTGCATTTAGGGGTATAGAGGAGTAGGGAATTTGCAAGAACACAAGAGAAGCAGGCTGATGGTCATACTCAGCAATGGGATATGTTGGCAGACCTTCCAACCTATTAGAGGTTAGGACCTCACTGGTTCAGAACTCAAGTCATGGGCAACAACTCATGTTGCCATAACCTAAGTTACCACTTACAAACACATATGGGTAATGGGGTAGGGAGCAAAGATTCACAATAGAAACAAGCTATAGAACATATGCATATTAAGTTAAATATTGAACTCTACATAAGCAGTAGGGTAGCCATGTGTAGACACCGGATTTTTGACCCTCCCCGAGGATTTTCACATCTTTTAGCATAAATATGTAATTTAGGTCTAATATACCTATTTTGACTATTTTTGCTTTATTTCGTTACAAAAAGAAAAATTACAAAAAAATATATATACATAAACTTTTAGCTTATGTATTTCTCATAATATTGAAAAATACAAAAAATAGTACCTTATTTTGTACTTTACATAATTTCGAAAATTACCAAAAAATAGTTCTATTAATGTTTTGTAGTCATTTTAATTTTTGAAAAAATACAAAAATATTACTTTATATTTTATCTTCATATAAAAACGAAAATTACAAAAAATAGTTTTATTAATATTTTGTAGCTATTTTTAATCTCGAAAATATTAAGAAAATAATAATATAGTTTTGTTTTAAATATTAGTCTTATTTTTGTTAGTTATTTTGCTTACATAGGACTAGTTGAGCAACGTCGTGTTCCTATTTCTCGGGTCCGGGCAAAAGAATAATATTCGGGTTCAAACTACCCGGTTTTAGGCCTAATTTTCGGACCTAGCCCATAATAAACCAAGTCCACGACAAATGGGGAACCCCACCACGCGTGGGGGACACAAGCCTCGAACCCCACCACGCGTGGGGCTCATTTCCCTGGGCAAAAACCATTACAAATGCACGGGCAAAACATTTTGAAGAGGGGGATTTTGAAATTTTGGGGACGAACAGGACTTTGGAAAAAATTTGAAAAAACCAAAATCACTGTTCATGCTTCTTCTTCCTCCTTTGAAAACCAAAAAAAACAAACCAGCCCCTGCTCCCTCGACACTACCCTAAACCATCGTCAAACCACCCAAACACCGCCCACACGACCACTCCTCCTCCTCCTAGCTCCGTCAAACCAGTCCGGCAATCCTCCATCAAACCCGGTGTACACTGTTCATCGTCTCCCTCCCTTCCTCAAGAACGAGACCCTAAACAAAACCCTACTGACCATCACGTCCGTCAACCACCAGCTTCCCCCCACTCGTCGTCACTGTTCCCCAACACCACGACCAGCAGCAACAACCCACCAGCTCGTCGTCCGCCACCAGCTCCCTCCATCGAACACGCCCAGACCACCACCAAACAGACCACCAACATACCACCAAACAGACCATCAAACAGGCCCGTCGACCCTACTGTCGACCACCTGCCCCGACGACCCATTGCCGCTGCCCAGCTCGTAGTCCCGCCACCAGCTCCCTCCGTCGTCACTGCCTACATGACCACTCCATCTCCTCCAAGATCCATCACAACCGGAGGAACGCATGAAAAAAAACCTAACCAAACCCTACCCCAAAACCACCTGCTTCACCCGTTCCAGCCAACATCTCGAAAAATCCAACAGCAGCAACAGTTTCTTGGTCCGAGCTCCCTGCTTCCATCGAGGTCGTCGTTGTTCGTCGAGGTCCATCTTGAGTTCCGTCGGGGTCGTGTTTGTCGTTCCGAGGTTGCCGAGGTTCAAAGGTTATTGTTCTTCATACTTTGTTTCATTTCGTTCGTTTCGCATATTATGGTTCAAGGCGAATGAGAGTATTTGATATTGATGAATGTCAACAATGCAACTTTTGTTGTTGTGTTAAAAATGCTTATTCTATGTTTAGTTATTGCATGTTTAAAGTAAATGTGAGCATATGAACGTTTTGTTTGTCATATTTGTTAAATCATTTTTTTTTCTCATTTTTACCATGGATATTATTACCTGTTAGAATCGTTGTTTTTGTTTAACCTCGGATGACTTCATTGGTAGAAAATCGTAGTTTCCTTAAGTTTGCCCTTAAATAATAAAAACGAGACGAGCTTCGCCACATAAAAAATGTACAGATTGCGGAGCCCTCAAAAAATATATGCATTAAATACCTAGATTCCGGGACAGGCCGTTTAGCAAATTTCACGGCCCTACCCAAAGTAATGATACGCTAGTCGCTTTAGGCGCGTATTTAATAATGTTATCTCCCTAAACTCGGGTGCACATTTATGTGACCCAAATCCAAATCTCAACGGAATCGAAATATGTCTCTAATCACGGGTATATTGATTAAGGCGTGGCCCGGGATGCATTTCCATGACGTTGCAAATTCTTTAATAATAAATGAGACGAGCCTCGACAAACAAATGTACAAGTCGCGGGGCCCTCTAAATGTATATATTAAAATACTTAGAATTCGAGGACAGTCCGTTTAGCGAATTTTACGGCCTTCCCCAAAATAACAAGACGATAGTTGCTTTAGGCGCGCCTTTAATAATTTATTTTCCTTAACTCGGGTGTACATTTATGTGACCCAAATCCAAATCTCAACAGAGTCGAGATATGTCAACAACCACGTGTGCATTGATGTAACGTGTTTCGAGATGTCTCACGACGTTGCAATTCCCTGTAAAGAAAAAAAAATAATAATTATGAAAGCGGTGAAAGTTAAAATTTGCACATAAGTTCATATTTGTATAAAATCAGATAATCAAGCCAATATAACAGTTGAGCGACCGTGCTAGAACCACGGAACTCGGGAATGCCTAAAACCTTCTCTCGGGTTAACAGAATTCCTTATCCGGATTTCTGGTACGCATACTGTAATATGGAGTCATTCGTTTCCTCGATTCGGGATTAAAATTGGTGACTTGGGACACCTTAAATCTCCCAAGTGGCGACTCTGAAATAAATGAACCAATCCCGTTTCAATTGTCCTTTAATTGGAAAAAACTCCCCTGCCCCTATCGGGTGCGGAAAAAGGAGGTGTGACAGCTCTGGCGACTCTGCTGGGGAAAACAACCCAGAACCACTGGTTAAGGGTTAAGAATTCGAGCTTAGAATAATTGTTATTATTTGGATTTATTTATTATCTGATTTTTACATGTTTGAGCCTAATGTGCTAAATGCCGTTTTTACCGCTTTGATATTATTTGAACTGTATATAAATTGTGTCGAAACCTTTCTCTTCTTACCTCCGGGGATGTGCTTACTGGTTGAGACTCCCTATTCTGTTAGTGTCATACCCTGAATAAAAGAGGCTCGGAAAGTTTCTAAGCCGGCTGGCCTTTTGGTTCCCGGAAAGGAGCTCCTTCCTCAGCTCGAGTTGTCCGCTCGGGTACACTGTCTAGAACACCGACCCAGGTTTTTGAACCTAGTATAACAAAGCCACATGCCGGATCCCTAGTAGGAACGTTTATTTGCATCATGTGCATTTGACTTAGGGGACTCAACACAGGGGTTGGGTCCGTCTAGGACAAGCAACCTGAAAATAATAGACCATCTTATGGCATCCTATGTGCTACATGTTGTATTTAGTCAAGGGCGAATGGATCATTTGGTCATTTCCAGCATTGTGTTATTTTAATCAAAGCATAGGGAACATTTGTGGAATCCAAGAAGCCTTGGAATTCCCTATGTCCCCCACGCTTGCTTTTTGGGAAAGCACATGGGGAACATTTGTGGAATCCAAGAAGCCTTGGAATTCCCCTATGTCCCCCACGTTTCGTTTTTGGGAAAAGCACATGGGGAACATTTGCGGAATCCAAGAAGTCTTGAAATTCCCTATGTCGCCCATGCCACATTTTTTAAACTAATAATAAATATAAAAAAATAAAAATACATATAAAAACAAAGCATGAAAATTCAAAAGATTTTGTATGTTTTCATCATTTTCCACGGATTAAAAAAAGGCGTGAAAAAATGAGAAAATAACAGTGTAGAGATATAACTACTTATTTTTTATAGGAAAAAAAAAACGAATGTCCGAGTAGTATCGAAACTCTACCGAAATTTTGAGAAAATGAAAAAATATCTTATTAGTTTGTTATATTAAAAGCAAAGGAAAAATAAAGAATAAAAATCATCATTGTTCTGTCAAAAATATAGAAAAAATAGTTTGTTTTGCCATGAAAATGAAAAATGAAAAGAGTCTGGTTTTTAAAATGTTTTATTTTATTTTATTTTGTTTGTCTATGAAAATGCCAAAAATAAAATAAAAAGAGTCTAGCGTTGAACGTGATTTTATTATTTGTTCCAAAATAAATATATATATAATCCAAAAAAAATGCAAAAATATTTTGATTCTTCTTTAAAAATTCAAGCATTTCTTTTATTAAAGGTAAAAACTCCACAAAAAAAACATTTTCTTTTGAATAGGAAAAACAAATGAAAAAAGAAGGAATGTTTTTTTACGTTAGTTAGTTTGTTTGTTATGAATGAAAAATAATAGTTTGTTTGTTTGTTATATAAAAAAAAAGAATAGAAAATGGAAAAGGGTCATCTCAAAAATAGTTTATTTGCCCGAACTATGCGAGTTTGATTCTCACCGGATGTGAGATACGTAGGCAACCCTCATTGGGTCCAACCCCCATTTTGCTAAAAAAGCCGAAAATAAATAAATAACAAAAAATATATGTCAAATTTTAATTTTGGTGATGTTGTTTTGTCATAAATAGCCGAATGTTCCCGAAAGGGACGTCGGAAGGCTGACTTTGCATAAACAGCCACCTTTGGGTCATTTTTTAAGACTTGGTCCAGTTGACCCCCACAGCCTAAAAATCTTCGTCCCCGACACTTTGAAAGGCCGTGTTTGCAATATTAACTTTTCTAATTTCAAAAACGATAAAAAAGAGTTATAAATAAGTCAGGTGATGTTGTTTTGTCATAAATAGCCGAATGTTCCCGAAAGGGACGCCGGAAGGTTGACTTGGCATAAACAGCCACTTTTGGGTCATTTTGAAAAATGGACCCACACAGCGTTAAAAATCTTCGTCCCCGAGGCGCTGAAGGGCCGTGTTTGCAACATCAGGTTTTTATTATAATTTAAAAAAAAAAAAAAAAGTCGGCGGTCAGGTGAATACTGTTTGAATTTTGTCATAATAAGCCGAGCCAGCTTCGGCCGCATCTTAAACCGTTCTTGCCGAAATAGCCTTAGAGTATCTTTCTGTTGTCGAAAGGTTGTTTTCGTAAAAGAATGGACAAGTTGGTAAAGTGTCATAAAATAATCCTCCCCGACCTCAAAATTCATGTGAGAATTGGAAGGGGCCACATTTGCAAAAATAACCATTTGGTTAAAATTAGCAAACCGAGGAAGGAAGTTGGCCATTTGTTTTGAAGTTTATAAATCTTTTGACTAGAATATGCGGGTTGTTTGATTCTCAAGTTTGTGGGTCATCTTTAAATCCTTGAAACCCAGTTTGTTTTAATTTTTTTTTTTTTTAAAAAATGTGATTAATATTGTTTATCTTTTATTGGTCCGAACTACGCAAGGTCTGATTCATGCGGGGTCATGATACGTAGGCAATCTCCATAAGATTCGACCACAAAAAAAAATGAAAAAGGGAAAAAAAGAAAAAAGAAAAACAAAGGTAAATATATATATATATATATATATATATATATATATATATATTGATAATAATAAGGACCGACTGAGTCCATTCTAACATATTTGGTTTTAAATTGTGAAGAAAGTTGAGGTGGTCGGTTTGTGCCTCAAAGAAAAATGACAACTAACGTCGAAGCTGTTACAATGCTCCAGAGACTCAGAGTCGGAGGGTTCCTCGTCATGAGTCACAATTTGCGACACAACAAGAGCAGTACCACTCTCCTGAGTACCACTCGTACTCGTTTGATCTTGCTGCAAAAACTGAGAAGCCTGCCCGAAAGATGGTACAGGAAGAAATGACCCAAAGAGTGAAAAGCTTAGAACAATGGTTGGAAAACATGCAAGGGTTGGCAGGCCAAAAGAGTGTTGCCTTCAAAGATCTATGTATGTTCCCCGATGTCCACTTGCCGCCTGGTTTCAAGACTCCAAAATTTGAAAAGTACGATGGACATGGAGATCCCATAGCCCACCTGAAAAGGTATTGCAATCAACTGAGAGGTGCGGGAAGAAATGAAGAATTGTTGATGGCTTATTTTGTGGAAAGCCTTACGGGAGTAGCCTCCGAATGGTTTATGGATCAAGACACGTCTCGCTGGTATGTCTGGGATGACATGGCACAGGCCTTTGTTAGACAGTTCCAATACAACATCGACATTCCCCCAGACCGCATGTCCCTTTCAAACCTGAAGAAGAAACCAAGTGAAAGTTTCAGGGAATATGCCATAAAATGGAGAGAGCAAGCAGCTCGAGTTAAGCCACCCATGGATGACCACGAGCTAATTACTGTCTTCCTTCAAGCGCAAGAGCCAGATTACTTTCAAAACATGGTGTCAGCAGTTGGCAAAACCTTCTCGGAAACAATCAAAATTGGAGAAATGGTAGAGAATGGTCTTAAGACAGGCAAAATTATAAGTCAAGCTGTTCTTAAAGCCGCAACTCAGGCTGTCCGGGTTGAGTCAGATAATCTTAGCGACACAAATGAGGAGATTGAAGAAATCATGATGACATCAGGGTCTAGAAGAGGTCCCAGGAGAACATCTCGAAGGTATGAGCAGCCTCCTCAGATTTTCTATGGCTCCCCTGAGCAGTATTATCCACCTCAGGACGCTCAATACTCTGTCGCTCCACCTCAGTATGTTGTCCAGCCACCAAAACACCCCAGGAGGCAAGTACGAGCATCACAAAATCTCCAGAAGTCTCCACAAAATTTTCAGGTGCCCTATAACCCACAGCCAAGCCAGTGGTATAAAGGGGAACAAAGGTTGAAAGATAATTTTACACCAATAGGAGAGTCCTATGAAAGCTTATTTGAGAAGTTAAAGAATCATGACATGATTGCACCTATTCCTCCAAATCGTGTGGACCCACGTGCAAGAAGCTTTGACCCTTCTAAAAGGTGTGAATACCATTCCAATGCCCAGGGGCACAATGTTGAAAGTTGTCGGGATTTGAAAAGAGAAATAGAAAGAATGATCCAAGAAGGGCAGATTGTGATCAATAACAGTGACATGGAGCACTCGAACCCTATCGAGAACTTGTTGACGGAGGGTGATGATGTTGAAGCGAGTAATGGTCTTGGCAGTATTGATGCAGAGCTCAGTGGCTAAGATGCCAGTTTTTGGTAAAGTAGAAGGACGCTTCGTTCCTTGGTCAGCAAGAGAGAAGCTTGTGGTGGCTTATTTTGTGGTCATTTCTATTGTTCGGATTGTTAGGGTTATAATTCGGATTTTGTCCTGTGTCAAACTTTCATATCTTTCCATTTTTTTTCATAGTGGTTGTTTAAATTTTGTCCAGTTTGTTTCAGGATTTTGTTCTGGTTTGTTTTGTTTGTTTTGTTATTCAAACCATTTCACCGGTCTAATGCAAAATCCGGTCTTATATTATATCCAGTCATCTTTTGTTTAGTCCTTTTGTCATTTTGTTCAGTGCCGATTCTAGTGACATGACATGCGCACACACTTTGGGCCTAGTCTTTAAAGTTAATCACCAAACCCTAGAGAGGTGATCAGAACAGTTAAAGAAAAATAAGAACGTTTGAGATCATACAGAGCTCTAGCCATGTGGAACTGGGGCAAGTAAAATATGAAGAAAACCGTTAAAAGCAAGTTCGCCAAATTGGCATGAGGGTCGTTCGTGATAATGAGAGTGTCGCCCAACGGTGCTTTAGAAGTGACAAAGGAAAAAGCAAATGTTTAATATAATTGTCAAGTCCAGCACCATCGGAAGAGGCTACAAATCGTTGTTTAAATTGTGTTGTTTGTATTTGGCATGTTTTGAAGACTGGAATGACGAAGGCATTTTGTTCTGCTACCTAAACACTTTATCCTTCGTTAACCCCTTTTGAGCCTTATTTATTTTTCCTTTCATACCCCTCGTTCGGAATCAGTAGCAACGACTAGAAGATGCGAATATGAAAAAAAAAAGAATAGCAAAACAACAAAACGAAAAAAAAGAGAAAAAGAAAAACGAAAACAAAAGAAAATCAGAATGAAAAGAGGAATTGGGAACTATGTTTGACCTGATTCCTCAAAGAGGATACGTAGGCGCTTCACGGCTCGGTCATAGTTTTGAAAAATGAAAAAAAATCAGTTAAAATATCCCCAAGCAAGAAACTGGGGCAAAGGTTGCATTTATTGTAAATAAATCTAATTCCGAAGGTTGTAACTAATAACCCAAAATTAATGTATTTTTTAGCCTTTTATACCCTTTCTTTCTAGCCTATCCAAAACCCACATTATGGTCCAAAGAAAGACCTTCTGATCAGTCTCAAAAAGATGCCAAGTCAGACAAATGAAGAGTCTTACCGGCGAACATAACATTCTGTTCCACAGCAGAAAGGACTCTAATCTCCAGCAGAAAGAGTCATACCGGCGACACTCCAAATCCCCAGCTGGAAAGTGATACAAATGAGAGAGTCTTATCGGTGAAAACCTTCACAGGCACCATAAGGCGATGAAAGCTGAGAGAAAAGCCAAAAATGAGAGAGACTTGATAGTGAAAACCCTTCGGGCACTACAAGTCGAATAGGATTGAGAATCAGATGGGGAATTGCCAATTGAAGATCTGGAAAGATGATTAACGGCGGAGGATAGGCCACATATGCATGTCATGACCATTAGAGTCGGTATCTGCGTTTGATAGGTTTTTATTTATAGTTTCTTTTGTTAAAAGGTCGTCTTTTTCCTTTTGTCCTTTTATTCTGTTCCCTTTTTATCTTTTACCTTTCATAGAAAAATCCCCAATAGAGTCTGCTTGGTCAGAACAAGTGTGAATTGACTTCAAAATAGGCCATCAGCTTTCCAAAATGAGATCTGACTAGTACATCCAAGTGGTTTAGTCAGCAAGGAACAAACGCGAAGGCCAGTGTCAACAAAAATATCCCCAGCAAAAGGGAATTGACAAAAGGATTGACGAGTGTCAAGAGGGATACCCTTGCCAAAACCAAGGTTATAAACCTCAAGGCCAAGGCCCGTGAACAAAGCAAGGAAAGCAGTGAGCATGATTTGGCGAAATCCATACTAGACTAAAAGGTCGGGGAAATGCCAGTTTCCAAGCTATGCCATAAAAGAAGAGGGATATCCCCAGCAGGAAGGGATTATCCCTACCACATAATATCATCCCCAACAAGTTGTTGAACGCAGAGCAAGGAAGGAGAAAGGGAAAGCCATCCCAGTAGGAGTATCACAATCAACCACCATGTTTTAAACTAACACATTTTGTTTGATTTGAAACAGGTAAAGGAAATGGCATTGATGCAGAAACGCATGCCACAAGGGATATTATCAAACTGGGGCAGAAAATTTTCCTTCCATTTAAAAAATTTTCTGGAAGTCAGGTACCCCCAGCTGATAACATTTTACCCCCAACAGGTAAGTAAATAATTCCCCAACAGTGTTATCCCTAGCAGTTGCGAGGAGTCCAACACAAGGTTGGAAAGTCGGTATCATCAGCGGTTCCTTTCGGGGAAGGGCAAAACGACTCTCAAGGGAGGTAGTCTTCGAAGGAAGAAGATATACAAAAAAAAAGAATAAAAAAAAAGAATAAAAAAAAAGAAGAATAAAAAGATAATAATAAAAAGGAATATATATAAAAAAAAAAGGGAAAGTCATCCCCATCAAAATAATCCCCAACAGTTTCGAGGGAAGGCAACACATGTAAGTAAATAATGCAGGAAGAAGGTTTAAGGTTCACGCATAGGAGACGCACTTCCTAAGTGAATATGTCATTAATAGGAGATGCACTTCCTAATTTGAAATCATTAAAGTTTTTACCCATAGGAGATGCATTTCCTCCTAAGTTTGTTTTGCCCATAGGAGATGCATTTCCTCCTAAGTCTAGTTTTCCGCATAGGAGATGCATTTCCTCCTAAGTTTTACCCATAGGAGATGGATTTCCTCCTAAGTTTGTTTTAGATTCACCCATAGGAGATGCATTTCCTCCTAAGTTTACCTTTACCCATAGGAGATGGATTTCCTCCTAAGTTTGTTTTAGATTCACCTATAGGAGATGCATTTCCTCCTAAGTTTACCTTTACCCGTAGGAGACGCATTTCCTCCTAGCTTTAAGTTTTACCCATAGGAGATGCATTTCCTCCTAAGTTGTTGTGAAAAAGAAAAAAAAAGACCTAGTCTGATGAACCTTCTCCTAGGATCGAAATCTTAGTCTAACGAATTTTTCTCCTAAGATAGAGACCTAGTCTGACTAACCTTCTCCTAGGATCAAAATCTTAGTCTGATGAAACTTTCTCCTAAGATACCAAAAAAAAGACCTAGTCTGATGAACCTTCTCCTAGGATCAAAATCTTAGTCTGACGAATTTTTCTCCTAAGATAGAGACCTAGTCTGACGAACCTTCTCCTAGGATCCAAATCTTAGTCTGATGAATCTTTCTCCTAAGATACCAAAAAAAACAAGACCTAGTCTGATGAACCTTCTCCTAGGATCAAAATCTTAGTCTGACGAATTTTTCTCCTAAGATAGAGACCTAGTCCGACGAACCTTCTCCTAGGATCAAAATCTTAGTCTGATGAATCTTTCTCCTAAGATACCAAAAAGAAAAGACCTAGTCTGATGAACCTTCTCCTAGGATAAAAATCTTAGTCCGATGAATCTTTCTCCTAAGATACCAAAAAAAAACAAAAAAAGACCCAGTCTGATGAACCTTCTCCTAGGATCAAATCTTAGTCTGACGAATTTTTCTCCTAAGATAGAGACCTAGTCTGACGAACCTTCTCCTAGGATCCAAATCTTAGTCTGATGAATCTTTCTCCTAAGATACCAAAAAAACAAGACCTAGTCTGATGAACCTTCTCCTAGGATCAAAATCTTAGTCTGACGAATTTTTCTCCTAAGATAGAGACCTAGTCTGACGAACCTTCTCCTAGGATCAAAATCTTAGTCTGATGAATCTTTCTCCTAAGATATCAAAAAGAAAAGACCTAGTCTGATGAACCTTCTCCTAGGATCAAAATCTTAGTCTGACGAATTTTTCTCCTAAGATAGAGACCTAGTCTGATGAACCTTCTCCTAGGATCAAAATCTTAGTCTGATGAATCTTTCTCCTAAGATGCTAAAAAAACGTTTGAAAAAAAAGAGTCATTTTCCTAAAGCCTGGTGCCCACATGTATAACGAGAGGAATACATTTCAGTATTTTTCATTTCAAGTGTTGAAGCCAGGCGCCCACCTGTATAACGAGAGGAATACATTTTGTTGAAGCCAGGCGCCCACCTGTATAACGAGAGGAATACATTTCAGTATTTGCATTTCATGTCCAAGGCGCCCACCTGTATAACGAGAGGAATACATTCCAGTCTTTACTTTTAAAGTGTTGAAATTGGGAGCCCGCCCATAATAACAGAGGAATACATTCAGTAGTTACATTTCAAGCATTGAAGTTAGGCGCCCACCTGTATAACAAGGGAATACATTCTAGGTTATATTTTATTTTAGGAGACTCACTTCCTAAATTGAGATTTTACTCGTAGGAGATGCATATCCTAGTCTAGTCTTTAGTTCACTCTCAGCACTGCATCAGCAGTATCAGTGGGTTACGATTTTGCTAACGACTCACAAACCTTCCCAGTGCAAACTGGGTTAGGAAATTTCATTTGTGTTGTCTGTTTTGGTTGTAAGGAGCCTGCCTGTAGAGCGGAGGTTTGTTATATGCCGAAGATTGAGGAAGTTAGGGGTCCGCCTGTAGAACAGCGGAACATCGTTCAAAGTCAAGCCGTAACCCATTGGAAGGCAGAAGGCTACAACAAAAATCCCCAGCACTCAATCCAAGATAGAAGCAACAAGAAGCTCGCCCCAAGAATGCGAGTCAATAGTCTGAGAGGGTCAACAAAAGCTAGTCGCAAAAACCAAAAGAAAAAAAAGGAGAAAAAAGAAAAAAAAAAGAAAAAAGAAAAAAGAAAAATGAATGAATCTGAAGCACGGAAGTGGAGAACAAATGTGATCCGCTCAAGAACTAGCACCTACAACTAGCAAGTGTCAAGGTTCAAATCCAAAGTCTGTATGAAGCACCACTCAAGACTCAAGATCAAGTTTCAGAAGACTTAGAGATAGGAATCCTTGTAACTAGTAGCTGATAGGCTTAGTTAGTCTTTTTCAGTTTTCATTTTGTAATGACAAGACCGCGGACCGTAACCTCAACGGAACGGCACCTCGATCGGCTTTTCACCTCGGTACACTCTACCATCTCTCTCATACTCGAACTACACGTGGCCTAATTCCTGTATAACCAAGGATATGTAGGCAGCTCAGATACCAGGGCTCGGTCACATTCCCTCCCTTTCCTTAGTGTAGTCCGTCCAAGTAATGGCCGGGTCAAAAACATGTCTAGTCATTCTTTGTCGGAAAACTCTTCGTGTTTCAAGTCAAAGAGGGGCAGCTGTAGACACCGGATTTTTGACCCTCCCCGAGGATTTTCACATTTTTAGCATAAATATGTAATTTAGGTCTAATATACCTATTTTGACTATTTTTGCTTTATTTCGTTACAAAAAGAAAAATTACAAAAAATATATACATAAACTTTTAGCTTATGTATTTCTCATAAAATTGAAAAATACAAAAAATAGTACCTTATTTTGTACTTTACATAATTTCGAAAATTACCAAAAAATAGTTCTATTAATGTTTTGTAGTCATTTTAATTTTTGAAAAAATACAAAAATATTACTTTATATTTTATCTTCATATAAAAACGAAAATTACAAAAAATAGTTTTATTAATATTTTGTAGCTATTTTTAATCTCGAAAATATTAAGAAAATAATAATATAGTTTTGTTTTAAATATTAGTCTTATTTTTGTTAGTTATTTTGCTTACATAGGACTAGTTGAGCAACGTCGTGTTCCTATTTCTCGGGTCCGAGCAAAAGAATAATATTCGGGTTCAAACTACCCGGTTTTAGGCCTAATTTTCGGACCTAGCCCATAATAAACCAAGTCCACAACACATGGGGAACCCCACCACGCGTGGGGGACACAAGCCTCGAACCCCACCACGCGTGGGGCTCATTTCCCTGGGCAAAAACCATTACAAATGCACGGGCAAAACATTTTGAAGAGGGGGATTTTGAAATTTTGGGGACGAACAGGACTTTGGAAAAAATTTGAAGAAACCAAAATCACTGTTCATGCTTCTTCTTCCTCCTTTGAAAACCAAAAAAAAACAAACCAGCCCCTACTCCCTCGACACTACCCTAAACCATCGTCAAACCACCCAAACACCGCCCACACGACCACTCCTCCTCCTCCTAGCTCCGTCAAACCAGTCCGGCGATCCTCCATCAAACCCGGTGTACACTGTTCATCGTCTCCCTCCCTTCCTCAAGAACGAGACCCTAAACAAAACCCTACTGACCATCACGTCCGTCAACCACCAGCTTCCCCCCCTCGTCGTCACTGTTCCCCAGGACCACGACCAGCAGCAACAACCCACCAGCTCGTCGTCTGCCACCAGCTCCCTCCGTCGACCTCGCCCAGACCACCACCAAATAGACCACCAAACATACCACCAAACAGACCATCAAATAGGCCCGTCGACCCTACTATCGACCACCTGCCCCGACGACCCATTGCCGCTGCCCAGCTCGTAGTCCCGCCACCAGCTCCCTCCGTCGTCACTGCCTACAGGACCACTCCATCTCCTCCAAGCTCCATCACAACCGGAGGAACGCACGAAAAAAAACCTAACCAAACCCTACCCCAAAACCACCTGCTTCACCCGTTCCAGCCAACATCTCGAAAAATCCAACAGCAGCAACAGTTTCTTGGTCCGAGCTCCCTGCTTCCATCGAGGTCATCGTTGTTCGTCGAGGTCCGTCTTGAGTTCCGTCGGGGTCGTGTTTGTCGTTCCGAGGTTGCCGAGGTTCAAAGGTTATTGTTCTTCATCCTTTGTTTCATTTCGTTCGTTTCGCATATTATGGTTCAAGGCGAATGAGAGTATTTGATATTGATGAATGTCAACAATACAACTTTTGTTGTTGTGTTAAAAATGCTTATTCTATGTTTAGTTACTGCATGTTTAAAGTAAATGTGAGCATATGAACGGTTTGTTTGTCATCTTTGTTAAATTTTTTTTTTTTCTCATTTTTACCATGGATATTATTACCTGTTAGAATCGTTGTTTTTGTTTAACCTCGGATGACTTCATTGGTAGAAAATCGTAGTTGCCTTAAGTTTGCCCTTAAATAATAAAAACGAGACGAGCTTCGCCACATAAAAAATGTACAGATTGCGGAGCCCTCACAAAATATATGCATTAAATACCTAGATTCCGGGACAGGCCGTTTAGCAAATTTCATGGCCCTGCCCAAAGTAATGATACACTAGTCGCTTTAGGCGCGTATTTAATAATGTTATCTCCCTAAACTCGGGTGCACATTTATGTGACCCAAATCCAAATCTCAACGGAATCGAAATGTGTCTCTAATCACGGGTATATTGATTATGGCGTGGCCCGGAATGCATTTCCATGACGTTGCAAATTCTTTAATAATAAATGAGACGAGCCTCGACAAACAAATGTACAAGTCGCGGGGCCCTCTAAATGTATATATTAAAATACTTAGAATTCGAGGACAGGCCGTTTAGCGAATTTTACGGCCTTCCCCAAAATAACAAGACGATAGTTGCTTTAGGTGCGCCTTTAATAATTTATTTTCCTTAACTCGAGTGTACATTTATGTGACCCAAATCCAAATCTCAACCGAGTCGAGATATGTCAACAACCACGTGTGCATTGATGTAACGTGTTTCGAGATATGTCTCACGACGTTGCAATTCCCTGTAAAGAAAAAAATAATAATAATAATTATGAAAGCGGTGAAAGTTAAAATTTGCACATAAGTTCATATTTGTATAAAATCAGATAATCAAGCCGAATATAACAGTTGAGCGACCGTGCTAGAACCACGGAACTCGGGAATGCCTAACACCTTCTCTCGGGTTAACAGAATTCCTTATCCGGATTTCTGGTACGCAGACTGTAATATGGAGTCATTCGTTTCCTCAATTCGGGATTAAAATTGGTGACTTGGGACACCCTAAATCTCCCAAGTGGCGACTATGAAATAAATGAACCAATCCCGTTTTGATTGTCCTTTAATTGGAAAAAACTCCCCTGCCCCTATCGGGTGCGGAAAAAGGAGGTGTGACACTATGGATATAAAAACTTTAAGTAAACACATTGGGATGATGCTGAAAATAAAATTAGGACATACTAGTTTCAGAGAAAACAAACAAAGGATAGCAGTAGTCTTGTAAAGCCAAAGTGCAAACGAGCAATCAAAATGCTATGAGTTTGGAAGAGAATTGTGAAGTCTAAAGTGTAGAAGTATTGAATTGAAGGTCTCCTAAAGTGCAGAAGGGTCGTGCCCTTTTATAGTGTAGAAAGAAAGTAGAAATAGGTAAGAAAAATAGTTTGGAAATCAATTACACAAGGTCTCTCTTTAATTAAGGGATTCTGATTTCAAACAGGCAAAATAATAAAGGAAAGGGGTCGATCAAACACTTTTCCAGAGCAGTACAAGAAGGGTAAATACATAGAGGTTTATTTAAGGACAAATTCTTGATAGTACACAGTTTGTGCAAATAAGGAAAGGAAACCAATTAATAGCTAGTAAATCAGAAATTGAGGATTTCATATGAATGAACCAGGTCAGAATGATGGGAAGGATTTTGACTTAAGAAAAATCAGTACCAATCAATTAAACTTATTAAAAGGAATTCTGAATCAATCACAAGTTGGAAAACCATTTTGAAGAAAGATTCCTCATATATAAAAACACACAGACACGTTAAACATGAAGAAATTTGTCATGTTATTCAATAGAAGAGTCTAGTGTAGGAGAATCGGAATTGTGTGCAAACAAAAGAAGTTCACACTTAGTTCATAGACCTAGAAATAAGTCTGAAAGAGTCGAGGGTGCTCAAACAGAACCCTAGTTTGATCATATGACCAAACTCGGAGGAAACCTCCAAATTCCAGGGTTTCCAACTCGAGTCAAATACAAAGATGAGGAGGCAACATGCTCGGAGATTTCTTTTCAGAATCTCATGAGAATATAAGCAAATACAAATAACATTCAAAGAAGACAGAGTGTAGGAGCATAATGAGAGAATAGTCACGACAATAAAAGAAACATTTTTAAGAAAACCTTTTAGAAGGGACTTAAACAGAGTTCAGTAGAAGGAAAACAAAACTTAAGAACTCAGTAGAAAATACATACAGTAGAAAAACTCAAAAATACCGGAAAAGCATAGCAAAAAATCATATAGGAAAATACAGCAAGATAAACATGTGAGCATGGTACAAAACACATTAGAAAAACAAAGCACAGAAGAACATGTATAGCATAAGAAAGCAGTAGAAGCACATGCATGACAAATACACAAAAAGAAAGGAAAAGAAGAGTCGGAGAAACATTTTAATCTTTTTCAGAAACCCTAAATCAGAAAGAAGTAATTTTTTTGAAAGAAAAATTGGGGAAAACGTTTAAAAACATAAGTAGAGCACATATATAGAACAGATCTATGAAAGAATCAGAGAAAACCTCGAATAGCTTAGGGTTTTAGGGGAACCCTAAAACGAGAAAGGCTTTGAAAAGGTTCGATCTGAGTCGGAGAGGTTAGAACCATGCTCAAAACATCATTTTACGCTGGAGCAAAACCGGCAAGGGCCATAGAACCTTGGATTTGTAGAGATCTGAATGGACACCTTCGAGGTCAGACCTAGGACCTTCGAATACCATGTGTTTGAGAGTAGATGAGATGAGTTAAGGCCATCCATGGCTTGAGATGTCATGGATTCCGGTGAGCTTGAGGTAGAAGACAATGAGAGAGGCTAGGGTTTCGAGAGTGTTCGAGAGAGTTTGAGAGGAGAGGGATTTCAGAGGTGGCTGATAAAAGAGAGTGAGGGGATTAGGGTAGTCATTGGGGAATTAAAAAGGAAAGGAATGATCGTGCTCGTTGATCAAAATGATCAACGACCTAGATTAAAAGAGAGGGCCGGGCGGATCGGATGAGCGGTGAGGGATCGGGTTAAATTGAAATTTTACTAGGTAATTTGGTATTTGAAATTGGGTTATTGGGGGATCAATTTGGGCTATAATTGAAACAAAATGGGGCTATATTTTAAATAGCCAATTTTTCCCTTTTTATTTTATAAAAATAGTAACATGATTTCTGAAAATAAATTAAAGGTACTAAATTAATTAATAATATATAGATACTATATTAAAAATGCTGGAAATTTTTTTATAATTATATGTGCAATTAAATCTTAAAATAGGCTAAAATTGTAATTAAATGCAATTTAACTTTTAAAATACTAAATAAATTTACAAAAAATGTGCAAAAATTACCTTAGCTATATTTTGTATAAATATGAAAATAAAATAATTTATTCACCAAAATAATGATTTTGGAAATAATTATTAGTTTTTGTACTGCTAAAATAGGGCAATAAATTGATTTAAAAATCTTTTAAATTTAGGAAAAATAATAAAACGTTTGTATATACATATATATGAATACATATGATATTTTGAAAGTATTTTGCATATATAAAATATCCAGAGAAATTGGGTATCAACAGTTAAAAGAGAAGAGTTGCCACTTAATAATTTTAAAGTGCGTTAGGATACCTATTTACAAATAAATCTATTTTAATTAGTTTGTCTCACCAAAGATCGGGTAAGGGCCTAAATTACCTTAAAAAGAAGGGGTTAGGTACTCTTCGAGGTCCACAACTATGGGTCCCGACCAAATTTTATGGTGTGTAGGGGATTATTGAATTACAGTTATCTTATGTGGTCATGTAAATTGTAACGAAGAATCCAATTATAACAAGTATTAGAGAGAAAGAAGTGGGTCCTACATAAATAATTGCTATACTTTTTGAGGGTTACAAGATATGTCCTAGTTTGATCTAAGTTTGTACAAATTTTGTATAAATTATAAATATGGGGGTCCTAAGTTTTGTGGCCTAAAGGATCATCCTGTGAAACATAAAATAATTCTTCGCAACTCCTTTAAATGTAAGGGTTGTTCATATTATTTACCAGTCGCATACTATCTATCATACTACCCAATTAGTATCTTGAAGTTGTTTACCTAAGAGCGTTCTAATTAAATTCTAATATGTGTTCTATGTGTTCTTTACCCGTCCCAAACCTATGTTCCGGGAGGCTTTGGACCAACTACATTTGTGGTTCTAAATTTCTTAAGATGCTCAAAATGATAAAACTAGGCGCAGAATTTAAAAACAATTAGGATTGCACATAATTAACAATTAAGGGCCCAAGTTGGCCTCCTCACAAAGACACAGATGCATACAAACAGTTATGAGCATATGCTAATAGTGCTTAAATTATTAGGCAGGCGACTATCGATGGGAAGGTTAGAAATGTCACGACACAATTCCCGAACCCGGTCGTGATGGCGCCTCTCGTGAAGACAAGGTCAGCCAGACCAAAACGGAACACCTCTTTTAAACAGTTAATCATCATAAACAGTAATAACATATAATATAACACTCATAAATTGCGGAATTTTAACGTTAACAACAGCATGAAACCATCCCGACACAGCCCAAACCGGGGTGTCACAAGTCATGAGCAACTAAGAAGTCCGGATACAAGTCTACTGAACACAAAATCCGATACAATAGTTCAGAAAAAAAAACATGGAAATGATAGGATAAGGGAGGCACGGGGCTGCGAACGCCAACAGCTACCTCGTAGTCTCCAAATCACTGCCTGGACTGGTAGAAATCAGCACTCAGGAGCGGACTCTGCGATGCCTAAATCTGCACACATGGTGCAGGGAGTAATGTGAGTACTCCAACTCAGTGAGTAACAATTATAAATAATGGCTGAAAGTATGAAAACATGTAAAGACACAAAGCAATTCCATATTAAGCAGTAAAATCACTTAAAGCAGTAAATCAATGAAGAATCAAATGATATTCCCTTTTAAAACAAGTAAAACAGGTAATTTAACAGGTAAATAACAAGTAGAAATCCTCCCCTCGGGCACAGTATCAATTGCTCAGCATAGTATCAGCCCCTCGGGCTCACTCTCAGTATAGTATCAGCCCCTCGGGCTCACTCTCGGAATAGTATCAGCCCCTCGGGCTACCTCACAATCACTCATATCAGCCCCTCGGGCATAGTATCAATCACTCAGAACAATGGGTACCTGCACTCACTGTGGGTGTGCAGACTCCGGAGGGGCCCCTTACGGTTCAAGCGCTATATCAAGCTACATCGTGGCATCATCACTTGGCACTCGGCCTCACATCACTCAAGCCACGTCGTGATATATAAAGTATCTCAGGCCCTCGGCCTCGTATCACTCAGCATATCCTCACATATGGCCCTCGGCCTCACTCACTCCAAAATCATCACAAGACCCTTGGGCATTAGTAAAACAATAGTTCTCAGCCCAAAACATGATGTAGAAATATCATTTAAGTTTCAAATCTGAGTAAAAGTGGTTGAGTTTGTAAAACTAGTAGATATCAATAGGATTGAGTTCAAATAATAAGTCAAGCAGTGAGGAAAACAGTGATAAAAATCGCCGAAGGGTTCAAATAGTTGGCACGAAGCCCAAATATGGCAATCAACCCAAATCATGATGATAACAAATGAATTTCAGTCAAATATTCGGTAAAATCATCAATCGGGATGGACCAAGTCACAATCCCCAGTAGTGAAAGACCCCACGCTCATCATCCAGCGCGTATCTTGCCTCAATATAGCACTACGTTGTGCAATCCGGGGTTTCAAACCCTCAGGACATCAATTACAACCATTACTCACCTCAAACTAGCTAATTCTCTAGCTCGCGACGCTTTTGCCCCTCGAATTGGCCTCCACGTACGTCAAATCTATCCAAAATCAGAACGAATACGTCCCAATATACTAAGGGAACAAAGCCCAAGCGAAAACATTCGAAAAATATCAAAAATCTCGAAATTAGCAAAACCCGAGCCCTGGGCCCATGTCTCGGAATCGGGTGAAATTTACATTTTCAGAATCCTCATACCCTCACGAGTCTAACCATACCAAAATTATCCAATTTCGATACCATTTGGTCCTTCAAATCATCATTTTACATTTTTGAAAGGTTTCACAATTTTCTTCCCAAATTCCATCTCAAATCATGAATTAAATGATGAATTCAGTGATAGATTCATGTATTCTAGCCAAATCTGAGTTAAAATCACTTACCTCAATGAATTTCTTGAAAAACTTACGAAATATTGCCAAAATTCGAGCTCTCTAGGTTAAAATATTAAATAAAACCCAAGACCTCATATTTATAGGTACCCCTCGGGTTTCAGCTACCGTGGCCGCGCCCATTTTTGTGCGGTCCGCGCGACACCTACCACGGCCGCGCCCGCTTTGGTGCGGTCTGCATAGCACTCAACGCGGGCACACTTATTTTTGTGCGGACCGCGTGAGTGAGTTTCGGAGCCTGCAACCCCTGAAGACCTGCTACAACTATGATTTTTGCACTAAAACATCCCGGAACATGCCCGGAACTCCCAGAACTTCGAAACAATTGCACCAACACATCCCATGACATCGTTCAAACTTGATCAAAACTTCGGAACGCTCACAACAACATCAAATCACCAATTTAACATAGGATTCAAGCCTAAGAACTCCAAGAACTCTTAAATTATGCTTTCGATCAAAAGGTCTATCAAATCTCGTCTGAATGGCCTGAAATTTTGCACACACATCCCAAATGACAAAATGAAACTACTTCAACTCTCGGAATTATATTCCGACCCCAATATAAAAATCTTTCCTATCAACCGGAATTTTCCAAAATATCAATTTCACCAATTCAAGCCTAAATCTTCCCTACAACTCCAAAACCCATTCTGATCGCGCTCCTAGGTCACAAATCACCTCCCGAAGCTACCCGAACCATCAGAACTCACTTTCGAGCCTTCTAACACATAAGTCAACACCCGGTTGACTTTTCCAACTTAAGCCTTCTTAAAAAAGACTAAGTGTCTTATTTCTTACCAAAACCTCTTCGAACTTGAGCTAATAAACTCGATCACATAAAACACGGATAACGAAGCTTAAAAAGCTAAAATGGGGGAAACGGAGCGGTAACTCATGAGACGACTGGTTGGGTCGTCACATCCTCCCCAACTTAAACAAACATTCATCCTCGAACGAGTCAAGAAACAAACCTAAAGCCTCAAACATATGAGGATATCTGCTTCGTATCTCCCGCTCAGTCTCCCAGGTAGCCTCCTCTATGGGCCGACCTCTCCACTGCACTTTCACTGAAGTTATATCCTTTGACCTCAACTTCCGAACCTGGCGACCCAAAATAGCTACTGGCTCCACATCAAAGGTCAAATCATCATCCAACTGAACCGTGTTGAAGTCCAAAACATGAGACGGATCCCCAATATACTTTCGGAGCATAGAAACATGAAATACCGGATGCACACTCGACAGGCTAGGTGGCAAAGCAAGCTCATAAGCCACCTCCCCAATCCTCCGAAGCACCTCAAAAGGCCCAATGAACCGAGGACTCAACTTGCCTTTCTTCCCAAACCTCATAACACCCTTCATGGGCGAAACCTTCAGCAAGACCTTCTCACCGACCATGTAGGACACATCTCGAACCTTCCGGTCTGCATAACTCTTCTGACGCGACTGCGCTGTATGAAGCCTCTCCTGAATCACCTTCACCTTCTATAAGGCATCCTGAACCAAATCTGCCCCCAATAGTCTAGCCTCGCCGGGATCGAACCAACCAACCGGAGATCTACACCGCCTCCCGTACAAAGCCTCATATGGAGCCATCTGAATACTCGATTGGTAGCTGTTGTTGTAAGCAAACTCTGCAAGTGGTAGAAACTTATCCCATGAACCTCCAAAGTCAATAACACAAGCACGCAACATGTCCTCCAATATCTGAATAGTACGCTCGGATTGTCCGTCCATCTGAGGATGAAACGTTGTGCTCAACTCTACCTGAGTACCCAACTCTCTCTGCACGGCTCTTTAAAACTGCGAAGTAAACTAAGTACCTCTATCTGAGATGATGGAGACCGGAACACCATGCACAATAATCTCCCGGATATAAATCCCCACCAATCGCTCTGAAGAATAGGTAGTACACACAGGGATGAAGTGCGCAGACTTGGTCAACTGATCCACAATCACCCAAATAGCATCAAACTTCTTCAATGTCCGAGGAAGACCACTCACAAAATCCATGGTGACCCTCTCCTACTTCCACTCGGGAATAACCATCTGCTGAAGCAAGCCACCCGGTCTCTAATGCTCATATTTCACCTGCTAACAATTGAGACACCGAGATACAAATCCCATGATATCTTTCTTTATTCTTCTCCACCAATAGTGCTGCCTCAAATCCTGATACATCTTCGCGGCATACGGATGAATGGAATACCGCGAGTTATGGGTCTCCTCTAGAATCAACTCTCTAAGCCCATCCACATTGGGCACACAAATCCGGCCCTGCATCCTCAACACACCATCATCACCGACGGTCACATCTCTGGCATCATCATGCTGGACTCTGTCCTTAAGGACAAGCAAAGGCGTATCATCATACTGGCGCTCTATGATACGATCATATAAGGAAGACCGAGAAACCACACATGCCAACAACCGACTGGGCTCCGAAATGTCCAATCTCATGAACCGATTGGCCAAGGCCTGAACATCAACTGCAAGTGGTCCCTCCCCAACTGGAATATATGCCAAACTCCCCATACTCACTACCTTTCGGCTCAATGCATCGGCCACCACGTTGGCCTTTCTCGGATGGTACATAATAGTGATATCATAATCCTTAAGCAACTCCAACCATCTACGCTGCCTCAAATTAAGATCTTTTTGCTTGAACAAATGCTGAAGACTGCGATGATTAGTGAATACCTCACAAGATACGCCATACAAGTAATGCCTCCAAATCTTCAATGCATGAACTATGGCAGTCAACTCCAAATCATGAACGGGGTAGTTCTTCTCATGGGGCTTCAACTGACGAGAAGCATAAGCAATAACTCTACCCTCCTGCATCAACACACAACCAATCCCAACTCTCGAAGCATCACAATACACAATATATGAACCTGAAGCTGATGGCAAAACCAACACTGGAGCTGTGGTCAAGACTGTTTTGAGCTTCTGAAAGCTCTCCTCACACTCGTCCGACCATACAAATGGAGAACCTTTCTGAGTCAACTTGGTCAAGGGCGATGCAATGGATGAAAATCGCTTAACAAACCGGTGATAATATCATGCCAGCCCAATAAAGCTACGAATCTCTGTGGCTGAGGACGGTCTAGGCCAACTCTAAACAACCTCTATCTTCTTTGGGTCAACCTGAATACCCTCGCTGGACACCACGTGTCCCAAGAAAGCCACTATACTAAGCCAAAACTCACACTTGGAGAACTTTGCATAGAGTTTCTCCTCCTTCAATCTATGCAACACAATTCTCAAATGCTCTGCGTGCTCCTCCTGACTACGCGAGTACACTAGGATATCATCAATGAATACTATCACGAACGAATCAAGATAAGGCCGGAACACGCTGTTCATCAAATGCATAAATGTTGTTGGGGCATTGGTTAGCCCGAAAGACATAACAAGAAACTCATAATGACCATATCTGGTCCCAAAAGCAGTCTTAAGAATATATGAATCCCTGATCTTCAACTGGTGATAACCCGAATGGAGATCAATTTTGGAGAATACCCTCGCTCCCTGAAGCTGATCAAATAAATCATCAATGCGAGGCAAAGGATACTTGTTCTTAATTGTTACTTTGTTTAATTGCCTATAATCAATTCACATTCTCATCGTGCCATCTTTCTCCTTCACAAATAAAACCGGTGTACCCCAAGGGGACACACTAGGCCGAATGAACCCCTTATCTAGGAGTTCCTGAAGCTGTTCTTTCAATTCTTTCAACTCTGCTAGTTCCATACGATATGGCGGAATAGAAATGGGTTGAGTGCCCGGCACCAGGTCAATACCAAAATCAATGTCCCTGTCCGGTGGCATGCCCGGCAGGTCTGCAGGAAACACATCGGGAAAATCCCTCACAACTAGGACAAAATCGATACTAGGAGTCTCAGCT
>NW_027184367.1:0-99164 GCF_000393655.2 Nicotiana sylvestris
GAGCCCCCAAGACTACCTTCTCCCAAAAGGACCGTTAATGTGATAAGTGGAGGTGAAGACATCAATGGTGTGACGTACACAGCAGCCAATAAAGTCTCCAGAGTCACAATTACCCACGGGAAGCGGGTGCAACATGTCTTAGAGGAAGAAATCATTACGTTTGATGATGCAGACGCGGATGGCGTATTATCCCTACATAACGTTGTACTGGTAATATCTTTACTTGTACATGATACTAATGTGAAACGAGTTTTGATTGATCCAGGTAGTTCCGTGACCATTATTTTGCTAAGAGTACTACGTGAGATGCAAGCCGAAGATAAATTAATACCAAAGGCGCATACTCTGTCTGGATTTGACAATTCCAGCGTAGTGACGAAAGGGAAAGTAATACTTACAACATTCGTAGAAGGAGTTGTCAAGGATACAAAATTTCAGGTGGTAGATATGGAGATGGCTTACAATATGATCCTTGGGAGACCATGGATCCACGAGATGGATGCCGTTTCGTCAACCTTGCACCAAGTTATTAAATTTCCATCACCATGGGAATATGTCAAATCCATGGGGATCAACATACATCCAGAAGCATCAATTCTGTAGCAGATTCAAGTACAAAAAACGAAGAAAAATAGCAATTACAGAATCAGTTGAGGGTATCACAACACAAACCTCAACTGAACAAGGACGAACAGACATGGACTCAAGGCCAGATGCCATTCAAGAACCAGAAGAAAATGAAAATATCAAAACAACGATTGAAGAACTGGAAGCTGTAATATTATTTGCACAATGGCCTGAAAGGAAAGTCTACGTAGGGGCCAATCTAAGCCAAGACATGAAAGGTAAGTTGATTGAATTTTTAAAAACTAACATGGATTATTTTGCTTGGTCCCACTCTGATATGAAAGGAATACCACCGGAGGTAATGACTCACAAATTAAATGAAGACCCGTCGTATCCCCCTGTCAAACAAAAGAAGAGAAAGCAAGGAACTTTCAAAAATCAGGTGATTCAAGATGAGGTTCAAAAATTATTAAAGATTGGATCTATCCATGAGGTAAAGTATCCTAATTGGTTAGACAATACTGTTGTGGTACCGAAGAAGAATGGTAAGTGGCGAGTTTGTGTAGATTACACAGACCTTAACAAAGCTTGTCCTAAAGATTCTTTTCCATTACCACATATAGGTCAACTAATTGATGCTACTACAGGACATGAATTGTTAAGCTTTTTAGATGCGTATTCAGGATACAATCAGATCAAAATGGATCCAATAGATGAAGAAAAAACTTCATTTATAACAGACAGGGGGACTTACTATTATAAAGTAATGCCTTTTGGTCTCAAAAATGCTGGTCAACATATCAAAGACTAGTGACCAAAATGTTCCAAGAACATTTGGGAAAAACAATGGAGGTTTACATAGATGACCTACTTGTTAAAACTCAACATTCAGGGGATCATATATCGCACTTGTCTGATACGTTTCAGGCCTTGCGGAAATTCAATGTGAAATTAAATCCGAAGAAATGTGCATTCGGTGTTGCATCAGGTAAGTTTTTGGGTTTTCTTATTTCTAACCGTGGTATTGAAGTGAATCCCACACAGATTAAGGCCATTGAAGAAATTCCTGACATGCTTACAAGTAGAAAAGAAGTGCAGAGTTGATAGGAAGAATTGCAGCCTTGGGGAGATTCATTTCTAAATCATCAGAAAAATACTTTAAGTTCTTTTCAACTCTTAAAAAGCAAGATCAGTTCGAATGGACTGAGGAATGTCAGCAGGCACTCAAAAATTTGAAGGCATACCTGTCAAATCCGCCATTACTCGCAAAACCAAAGGCTGGGGAAAGATTGCTCATCTACCTTGCTGTCTCAGAAGTAGCGGTAAGTGCTGTTTTAGTCCGTGAAGACCAAGGTAAACAATCTCCGATCTATTATGTCAGCAAATCTTTATTAGATACGGAGACGCGGTATCCTCAGTTTGAAAAGATAGCACTTGCATTAATCATGGAATCTAAAAAATTAAGGCCTTATTTTCAATGTCATCCTATCACTGTAGTAACTGCTTATCCATTACGCAATATATTACATAAGCATGAGTTGTCACGTAGGTTAGCCAAATGGGTTATAGAATTAAGTGAATATGACATCGCATGCCAGCCTATAACCGTGATAAAATCTCAAGTGTTAGCAGATTTTGTGGCTGATTTTAGCCAAGGAATGCAATTGGAAGCAGAAAAAGAATTACAAGTGTTCAACGGCTCTAATCCGGGAATTTGGACCTTATTCACTGATGGTTCCTCTAATGTGAAAGGTGCAGGCTTGGGAATTGTTTTGGTACCACCTACGGGTGAAACCATTCGGCAAGCCATTAAATTTCATTCTATAACTAACAACGATGCAGAATATGAAGCTGTGATTGCAGGTTTAGAACTAGCACGAGAACTCGGCATTAATCAGATTGTGATCAAAAGCGATTCGCAGCTCGTAGTTAATCAAATGCTGGGGACTTATACGGACAGGTAAGCACGGATGCAGTATTATTTAGAGAAGGTACGATATCTGGTCAGGCAATTCCAAACCTGGAAAGTTATGCAAATATCAAGAGATAAAAATGTCGAGGCAGACGCCCTAGCCAATCTCGCATCTGCAGCAGACGTGGCAAGCAATGAAAATGCCTCTGTAATTCATTTATTTCATTCAGTGCTCGACCCAGACAAAAATGAGGTAAATTTTAATAACTTAACCTGGGATTGGAGGAACGAGATTGTTGCTTTTTTGCAGTATGGAACCGTCCCTTAAGACAAGAAAAAAGCTCACACGCTTTGGAAAAAGGCTGCTCGATATTGTTTAAAGCAAGGCAATCTTTATCGAAAAATGTTCGGTGGACCCTTAGCAAGGTGACCTCGGGCCTTCACAGACGAAATATGTAATGAGAGAGATACACGAGGGGTATTGCGGAAATCACGCCGGAGGAAGATCACTGGTAAGAACCATGATTAGGGAAGGTTATTACTGGCCTAAAATGGAAGAAGAAGCGGAAAATTTTGTGGCTAAATGTGATAAGTGCCAAAGATACGGTAATAACATGCATAGACCTATGGATTTGTTACATTCGGTCATTGCACCGAGGCCATTTATGAAATAGAGAATGGATATCGTGGGTCCACTACCACAAGCAAAAGGACCGGTAAAATTCTTGCTTGTACTTACTGACTATTTTACTAAATGGGTGGAAGCAAGAGAATTCAAACAGGTGCGAGAAAAAGAAGTTAGAGATTTCATTTGGCGAAATATCATATGTCAATTCGATGTGCCAAAGGAAATCGTATGTGATAATGGCCCTCAATTTATAAGCGCACAAATTATAGAGTTTTTCAAAGTTGGCAGATCAAAAGGATTACATCCACACCTTATCATCTGGTGGGTAATGGACAAGCTGAGTCAACAAACAAAGTCATTATCAACAATTTAAAGAAGCGTTTGGAGGAATCTAAAGGTAATTGGCCAGAATTGTTACCTGGTGTTTTATGGGCATACCGCACAACAACAAAAATAAGTACGGGAGAAACACCATTTTCATTGGTTTATGGAGCTGAAGCTTTAATTCCAGTTGAGATAAGAGAGCCAAGCACAAGGCTTACACAAGCGTCAGAAGAGTCTAATGGTGAAGAAATGCGCATAAATCTTTATCTACTTGAAGGAAAAAGAGAAGCTGCATTAATAAGAATGGCAGCACAAAAGCAGATCATAGAACGATACTACAATCAAAAAGCACGCCTAAGATTCTTCAAGATTGGGGACTTCGTGCTCAAAAAGGTTTTTCAATCTACGAAGGCAGCCAATGCGGGAAAATTGAGTCCAACCTAGGAAGGACCCTACAGGATTCATGGTATTGCGGGAAAAGGAGCATACGAGCTGGAAACAATAGATGGCAAGATACTACCTTCGCACTGGAATGCCGTTCATCTGAAGAGATACTATTTCTAAGGAATACCCACGGTCAGGTATCCATATTTTAAAATTTTATTTTTGAATTGTTAAAATTTTACTAACGATTTTAGATGATAGGCAAAAAAGCTAGCCCGTACTAAATGATGAATCACGACCTGCAAGGCACGTGGAATAAATTAATATTTCTGGTCTAGGGTTACAACTATTCTGATAGAAATTCAGACGGTTTAAGCAGTCTTCATCTATAATCGCGCCTCTGAGTCCCGTGTGTTTTTTCTTTTCAGGAAAAGGACCAAATGAGAGGAACAACCAAGTGCTCGAGACTTCATACTTCAACACTCAAATACTTAGGGGACTATATAATATGTGTATGAAGAAGGAAAAGAAGATTGGGAAATAATCAAAGTTCAAGCCTGAGAAGTTTACTCATTGAGTGAGAGCAAAGTCACGAGCTAAAGCCAAAGAAAAATCTTATCGTAGTTAGGGTAAAGGCAATATACTGAAACGAGTTATAAGTAAAAACCTTGTATTCATTTTTTTGAAATTTGTTATAAGGAAAACAGTTGCGAGAAAGTTATAGAAGTAATTCAAATACATATAAAGTGTTATTTAAAACTTGACAAAGTTCAAATAAAAACTTGTCGAAGTTATTCCAAAAAACATGTGTATTCCTATTTCTTTTATCGTATACTAACATCATTATGAAGTTGAGACGTCTTCTTCATTAAGTGTAGAATATAAAAGGGCCCTCTTTTATAAAATTTATGATTAATTCAAGTATTCATGAAGTTAACAGAAGCATTTTTGAAGAATAAAAATGCAAGTTATTCAGTAAGTCCTTAAAAATAAAGGCAAGAATAAACAAAGTAGAAGTTCAAACAGCAGCGGGAACTTCTCAATATTAAAGAGTTTAGACTAAGTATGAAATTAGTCATAAACCATAAGTTGTTTATACAAAGTGTACTGAGGACTTAACGTTTCCAACAAACCCTTAAAAAGATCAAGGGTCACAATCACATACCACTAAAAAGAAGAATAAGAAAAAAGGAATTCAAACAACATAAACTTTTCACTGAGAAGATGAAGAGACTGAAGCAGTGTCATCAGCAGTAGCGGGCTCAACTTGACTTGAAGGAGTGGGGATACCCGTATTATCTTCAACATTTTCAGAAACTTCAGCCAAGGGAGAAGAAAAATCTTGTTTCTGCTGAGTCTTCTAAATACTCTCTTTGATCTTGGCTAACTCAGATTCCAAGTTAAGATTCTCGTGGCTAACTTCAACGAGGGTATCATGGCGAGAATTTAAAAATGCCCAACTCACTTCAATGGCAGTTTTATCTTCAAGGATCTCGTAATCTCTTTCCCAGTAAGCAATTTCATTTCTTAACTTTTCATTTTCAGCCAAGGCAGATTTATAAGAACTTTGAAGAGAAGCGTGGGAACTCTCTAAAGAGCAAACCTTATCAGAAGATACCCGAAGGTTTTCTTGAGTTTGAGTCAAATTCTGCACGAGTTCACCAGCATATGCTTCTTTTTCACTCAAGAGAGCTCTCAACTCTCTAATTTCTTCACTTGCCTTGGACAATTGCTCGGAAAAAGAGTTTTCCAGACGAGCCTTTTCCTTACTTGCTTGATTTGAAGAAGCTTTTTCAACTGCCAATTCTGAAGTCAAAGTCCGCACCTGCTGCTCTAAGGCACTTTTACTTTCTTCTAAAGTTTCCATGTCGATCTGCAGACTTTCACACCGTTCCTTCCAAGTATCCTCTTCCACTTGGTAGTCACGCACTAATTGCTCTGAGAGGGTAACCCTTTTCATCATCTCCGTGCCAATTAGATTGACCTAGAAAAAAGAGAGGGAAAAAATAAGAATCCTGAAGATAGAAAAATGACAAAGTAAAGCTTGAAAAAGGAATACCTTTAAAGAAGCATGCACTATGTCATTCATCAAGGTCACAGAACTATGGCTATCAAGCTTAGCTCTCTCAACTGGACCAATCAAAGGCTTTAGCCACACGTCAGCTTGACCTGATTTCCTTAAAAGGTTACCCTCAACGTGGACTTCAATGGTCACTCGCCTCATAGCATCATTCCTACTTGAAGAACCAACCTCTGTGTAAGGAGCAGTTGAAGGAGGAGTAGTCGAGGGAGGAACTGTGGAAGCAGTCATAATAGCCTGGGGAGGAACGGTAACAGCCACGACCGACAAAGGAGGATTCACATGAACGGGAGTAGAAAAAGAAGCAAGAGGTGCTTCATCAGAAATCGGACCTAAATTTTCACCATCAAACCCGCGGTTAAAAAGTTGCTCAACTGAATCATGAGCAGCAACAAGGACTTCATCATCAGGAATCATTACCGGGGCTTCAATAAACTCGGTAAGAGGAATAGAATAAGGGGAGGATGCTTCATCATCAGAAATAATTCGCCTACGAGCTCGTGGCCTTTTTACTAAGGAACCCCCAGCTTCATCTTCTTCAGAATCTTGGTCACTAGCAGCTTTCCTTTTCGATGAAGAACCCAAGATTATCTCTTGGGCTCTTTCCAAAGAAATGCGGGAAGCCACGACCGCCTCGGCACTAATCCCTCGAACAGCAAATCCTAATAAAAAGAAGGATTAAAATAAGTTCTGGGAAAAATAATAAAAAGTTAATTAAAAACTCTTACCATGAGTTTTCACTTTCCAACCAAATCATTGGGAAAGATGCTTCCAAGATCTACACTCCATTGGGGCTGTATTCAGTAACCTTCCTACCCAACCACGAAAATTGGAAATTTCTTCAACAATTCCCATGGTTGCTAAAAAGAAAAAGGGAAATGATAATAGAGATCATCAAAATTGAAGAAAAAGGTACGAGAAAGTTATTAAAAAATAAAACTCACGTGCAAAATTCCACTTCTCGGGGAAGGGGACATTTTCATCACCCACTAAACCCACAGTGGGGGCAGCAACAAACCTGGCGTACCAGCCACGGTCTCTGTCATCTTCTGGACTAACCAGAACTCTTTTGCTCCTAGCTACTAAAGTAAAAAACGCCTTGGCGGAAAAGTCTGGGAGAGTAAAGGTGAATTAAATGAGCAAAAGATAAAAGCACACCGACCATGTTTGTCAAATGCCTCAAACAGGCAACGGCCCTCCACACTATTGGGCCAATTTGACTTAAGCAACATTGAAAAAATGATAGAATTGAGAATAACAGGATCAATAGCAGGTTTGAATCCTAATGTGAAAGGGTATGTATAAACAAAGGAAAATCCAATTAAATAAGAGGTGATTCTTTGATTCGCGTTGGGAATTATGATAGGGAAGTCATGACTCCAATGACAGTCTTTACGAACTAAAGAAATCAAACCTTCTGTAATCTGAGTTGGATAGATATCAGCACGATCTAAAGAGGATACTTGATTTTTAAGGGACTCCCTGTCATTGTAGAAAGATAGTTTCACAGGAACTATTTCTTCTATTGTAGGCTCACGAACAGGTTCAGCGGGTTCCTTACCCCTGGAAGAAGATCTTTGTGAGAAAAAACCTTTGGTTCTAAAGGAAGGACTGGAACTAGATGAAGGAAGAAAGAACCACGTACAGAAGAAGACCCTAAATTACGAAGTCTACCTCCTCTTCTACTCCTGCTAGGGGAAAGAGGGAAGTTATCAACTATGGGGACTCTTCTAGGGTTAGAGTTTAGTAAAGACATGATAGTACGAGGAAGAAGCAAATAAAAATTCAAGAATTGAATACTCAGAGAACTTTATGTGATAAGGATAAAGACGAAAACTATGTTTATACTAGGAAGCAACCGTCAAAGGAAAATGTGCAATGATGGAATGGTCATAATGAGAATTATCGCTTCATGATTAGTGAAGATGTAAAAAAGCCCTAAAAAGCGCTGCAAAGTTGCAGAGCCAATAAAAGGGTGCCACATGTGATAAGCATTAAATGGAAGTGACAATTGAAGCGTCGATTTTACCGTAGCATTAATAGCGGCAACATTCCCGCTTTAATAAAATCCACTTCCCAAATATTCAATTGATGAATAAATGGTAAGTGGGGAGACTATCTATGTTGGAAAAATCGAGTTTACATATTAAAGTGATTGGAAGATGATGTGTCATGACACGAAGGTTGGTCATAGAGTGATGATTGGCAAAGAGGCACGAGTTGCAATAGATACGAACAGAAGGTGCAAGTAGAGGCACGAGCAGTTATTCAAAAGACTCAACGCCCATGCCTATTTATACTCAAACGTCAAGGAGAATGAATCTGACAGCATAAGAGAGTACAGATACAGTATTTAATAAACAGTAAATACTAAAAACATTATAGAATCTGTATTAAATTACAATGATTATGTAACGTAGTATTTAATACCTTTAATTGTCTATAGTGGCCTAGTTATAACAAAGACAAAACGTATATCTTTAAGATAGCTATAAAAAGGAGAGAATGGATCATTTGTAAGGGCACGAAAGATCATCTGAATATAGTGGTTTACTTTCTTTTCTTCTGTCTATCTTATTGTTAGCAAAATCACTTTCCATTATTCAGTTTTGGTTATCAGTAATCTGTGTTCTTCTAAATTAAAGCTTTGACTGAAATTCCACTTTTTGGTTAAACAACGGAGGCTTGGGGAACCTTGGAAATTCTACCCAATCATTGGAACAAATTTCGAACAAAGATAAAAGTCTTAATTACACTATTTCTTCTAATAATATTAAACTAGTTAATTCTTATACACAAACTACCTATAGGCAACCTACTAACACTACATCCTCCCCCGACCCTAATATGTCCAAGAAACACTTGCCCTTGCATGCAAAAGATGACTGTCAAATGGTAGAAAATTTAGAACATGTGGTATCAAACAAATCTCCCCAAAATCTTATTAAAGCCTACACGCCACTCCATTCACTCTCCGGGCAGAATTATACTACTATAGGAATTATTAACCCTACAACAACTCCACCATCTAATACTACTACTATTAAAGATAACAAAACTATAAAAATCTCCGTTAAAGAGAAAGATGCCAAGATTACCATTCACGGCATGGCGGAGGCCGTTCAGGTTAGTACATGTCCCTCACCATCAAAGGAACATAAACATGGACAACTTACCACCACTACCACCCTACTTCCCCAACCAACCTCTCATCTTGATGTCCTCCTCTCAACCACAAAACTACCAATAAAACTCTTGGCTAGAAGGGGGCCTATTGGGCCATGCCATAACCTTCAATATCCAAATCAATGGGAAAGAAATGGTGGTGATAATAATTCAAAACACACGCTACCTAGCCCAACTAATCTCAGAAGGGAGGCACATTGCCATGAACAACTAGACAAAGAAAGTTTGGATCAATAACATAGTCCACCCCCTAACACCCAACATGAACCATACTTTAATTCATGCCATGCAAGAGCAGTGGAACCTACCACAAATACCAAACCAGCACATAAACCTACCAATGAACCTTCCCTTCTTTCCACCAAATGAGAACTTGAATCTCAATCCCATCTTCCTGCCCTGGAACTAACATGCAAATCTAGATCAAGTCAATCCACCAAACAAAATCGAGTCAACTTGGAACCCTATCTCCAAGACAATGTTCAAGGACAAAACTTGAATCCAGTTCAACATCTAGTAGGAGAAGAAGAAGAAGAACCCCCACAACAAGGTATGAAACCGAGTGTGGAATTTTCAAGCCTAAGCGAAGTAAAATACTACTCTTCCCACATCTGTGGAGCAAAAGGTACATCTTCAGTTTCCCCAGCACAATGTACAAATGCTCAATGCACATTCGACCATCATAAGATCCAATAGTTGGAAATCAAGCAGTGATACTTGTTCCATCAAGGAGGAGGAACCACAACACTGTGGAAATGGAAACCAATTCCAACCAACAACAAACCCTACAAATGAATAGTGCTACCACAATCATTTTCTAGAATGTTAGGGAAGCAAACAGTGATGAATTTCATAGAAATTTTAGGGATCTAATTGACACCCATATGCCATACATGGTTGCACTTCTAAAAACTAGGATGATGGTGCATGGATCATTACTCAACAAGTTCAATTGCTCTTAACTAATTGAAGTACCAGCAGAAGGGAATTCCGGTGGTATGGTCATCCTCTACAACCATAATATTGTCACTGTCCAACACTTCACTAGGTGAGGTCAGGAAATCCATGCCCTTATTGAGGTACGTCCATTCAAATCTCAATGTATTTTTACAGCAATTTATGCTAGCACAAAATGTCATAATAGAGATCTTATATGGGAAAACCCTAAATCCTTATCTAGCAGCTACAATAGACCTTGGATAATAGGAGGTGATTTTAATGACATTATAAGTAGTAATGAATAATTTGGAGGAAGACCTATGAAATCGTCTAGGTCATCCAAAATGTGGAAATATATCAATAATTGCAACCTAATCGACCTAGGATTTAAAGGTTGTAAGTTTACAAGGTCTAATCATAGGAAAAAAAAGGCTTAATAATGGAAAGATTAGGCCGAATTTTAGCCAATGAGGAATGATTAAAAAATTTTTCTAATGCCACAACTACCCATCTACCAAAAACATACTCGGGTCATAATCCTATTTTAGTAAAGCTTAACAATGGTTGTAATTACACTCACAAGCCTTTTAGATTGGAAAATATTTGGTGCACTCACCCCGATTTTGTTAATGTAGTAGCTTCCAATTGGAATAATAAGGAGTTACTGGAAGCTACTAAATCCTTCACTGAGAATATTAAAGTATGAGGAAAAAAATACTTTTGGAAGCATCTTTAGAAATAAACAAAAGCTACTGGCTCGATTAAAAGGGATCCAAAACTCCTCCCACTATAGCCAAAGTCCTTCCCTAAAAAACTTAGAGGAATACATAATTAAGGATTATAACAATATCTTAAAATTGGAAGAGGACTACTGGAAGCTTAGGTCCCGGATAAATTGGCTTAACGAGGGTGATGCCAATACACGATTTTTTCACATCTAAGCTTCCAATAGGAAAAAGGCAAAATCACATTAGTTTTTTTAAGAATAATGAAGGAAAATGGATCGATAACCAGCAAGATATATTAGATCATACTCTTGCCCATTTTATCACTATTTTCACTACTAATCATGAGGTTACTAGTTGGTCTAGCATAAAACAAAGCCCCTCTAGCTTTGAAAATATTAACCTTCTTGAATTAGACAAACAATTGCTAGTTAGTGAAATAAATTCAGCTATTCACTCCTTTAAACCCTTTAAATCCTTAGGGCCTGATGGTTTACATCTTTTTTTCTACCAAAAATATTAGAACATTATAGGAAAGTCTGTGAGCTCAATTCCTCCGGAAATCAATTTTACTTATCTTTGCTTAATTCCTAAATTTTTCAATGCCAATAACCTCAATAATTTTCGCCCCATAAGCTTATGCAATACCATCTATAAAATAATAACAAAAATAATAGCCAATAGACTCAAACCCTTCCTCGATAAACTTATCAATCCTACCCAATCTAGCTTTATAAAAAATAGAAGGGCTAGTGACAATGTCATTCTTATCCAAGAACTTATCCATCAGTTCAAAAAATATAAAGCAAAGTCTGATAATATATAAATCAAGATTGATCTAGCAAAAGCATTTGACACGTTAGAATGGTCTTTCATCTATAGAACCCTCCTTTATTTTAAATTTCCTACCAAATTCTCCCAATTAATCATGTCTTGTATAACTACTTCATCTACGACAGTTCTAGTGAATGGAACCAAAACTAATTTCTTTTATCCAAGTAGTGGAATCAGGCAAGGGGACCCCATGTCTCCTTACATTTTTATTTTATGCATGGAAATGCTATCAACATATATTAACCACCAAGTGGACATTAGGAAATGAGATTCCATTAACCTTGATTATAACTATCCTACCTCGTCTCAATTATTCTTCGCGGATGACCTAGTCCTTATTGGTAAAGCAAATACCAAAACAAGCGCCACTATTCTATTAGCTCTTAACCACTTATGTGAAATTTCGGGATAATCTATAAATTATAAGAAGTCCAGAATTATTTTTTGAAAGAACTACAATACCATCACCACTACTAATATCTTCTCTTACCTAGGCATAACAAGCTATAAATCCTTTGGTAAATATTTAGGATTCCCAATAATTGATGGTAATCCTAATCACAAGGACTACCAACACATTATTGATAATATGAGAACAAAGCTTTCTGGCTGGAAAACTAACATCTTAAATTTAGCTGGTAGAGCCACCCTAATTTCCTCAACACTATCTAGACAGCTAACATATTACATGCAGTATACACTATTACCCTCAAAAACAATTAAAGCAACCGACCAAATACAAAGGAATTTTCTGTGGGGTACAAACGACACAAAAAGAAAATTGCACCTAATTAGTTGGGACTTGGTAACTAAGAAGAAAGATCAAGGTGAGTTGGGTTTAAGGAAAGCTAAAACAAAAAATGAAGCCCTTCTAGCATGGAGATTAGCCAATAATTCCATGAGTTTGTGGGCTAAAAATCTAATAACAAAATATTCTTCTAGACCTAGTCAAAATGCCTCCTTCATTTGGAAAAGTATTATCAAAGGATGGACAATTTGCCAACAAGGTATGGCATGGTCTACCCACAACTCTTCTTCTCTTAATATTTGAAAAAATAAGTGGATACCAAAATCAAATAACCTTAGAAGTTATGTGATATGTCCCTGACCAAACAAGAATCTTCCCTCACATTAGTAAAATTAGAGCTAATAACAATTGGAATCTCAATGAAATCTCCTTCAATATCCCTCCGAAGATCCACCAAAAAAGTTATTTTCACCTTTGTACCCCCAGATAGTAACAAAGACACCCTAATATGGACATCAATAAAGATGGTTCTTTCTCTACAAAATTTTGTTATGATCTTATAGAAAATAACTTGCTCATATCAGTAAATTGTAATTAGATATGGAAGTTGCATTGTCCTAACAAAATAAAATATTTTCTATGGCTACGCTTCCATAATAGATTACCCTGTAGAAACTCCCTAGCTCATATAGGTATGAATATCAATGAACAATGCACAATCTGTCGCAAAGAGCCGTAAACAATTAATCATATTTTTCTTAATTGCTCTATTGCTCAAATCCTTTGGAACTAATTAGGAATTAGAACAACAAACTTCCAATCAAACAGGGACAATTGGCTATCATACCTTCATGATAAAAACCCTCCCCTAACCAATAGACATCTTTCATGGTACAACTTATTTCCATTCATGCATTATTTGGAATTTATGGCTATATTGAAATAATAATAATATAAACAACAACTCTAACACTATCTCCTTAAAATGAATCATGAACTAGGCCATTGAATATAAGTTACCAACGGAGTGTGAATCCAATTGGGATAGGAAAATTGAAATAAAATTCTAATGGATTCCTCCTCGTCCAGTTTGGTACAAACTAAACATTGACAGAGCCTTTAATAGAAATGATGCTACTGTAGGCCTATGAGGTGTTTTTATGAATCAAAAGGGAGATTGAGCTTTAGGATTCACTATGAAATTAATTTTAAGAGCTCCAATCCACACGAAACTCATGGCCCTCTACCAAGGGCTACTTATTGCAAAAGAAAGGAGCTTATTTCATTTGGAAATAGATACGGATGGCACACAGGTAATTAAATTTATCAAAGAGGAATGCATAACTTATGATTCTATTATTTGCTCATGCGGGTTGCTTTTATCCCAAATGGGCACGGTGGTGATGCAATATAATTTCAGGCAAGAAAATGAAGTAGCCCACCTCTTGGCAAAACATGCAAAAATCCTTACTACCTTCAATAATGTAGAATTTTTGTATTTTCCTCTACCCTTTGTCATGGCCAGGATGCTGGCGAATGAGGGTAGAAATGTTTATGTAAGGATTGTCTCCATTGCTACTTGTAGCCATCTAGCAAGAATTGGTAATCAGTATGCCATTCATGGATTATCAACCACTAGTAATAATCCCCAGGATCATATCGTTTGTAACCCCTAGTTCTATTTCTATGAAATAAATGTCCAGTTTATCAAAAAAATGTAAAGGGAAATTCAATAAAAACCTTAGAATAGGAAGGAGAAATGTCTATAGCTTAAAAATTCAGAAGGATTTTGTTTTTTTCAAACAAAGTTGGAGGGGTAACATGATTTTCACACAGTTTAAATCGATGGACCTAAAATCCAAACCAAAATCCCATTTTTTTGTTTAAATATTCGGATTATGGATCTAATTTTTAAAGTTTTTGAATTTCAGATTAGATGTTGGATGTGGTATTTGGAATTTTTTGATATTTTATATTTAGTCCATTATCCATATACATTATAACAAGTCCAATACCCCACCCATTAATCCAAAATCAAACTTAAAAAATCCCATCCAATCCGAGCTTATTTGGATTGGATTTGGCTTGCCATTTCTTTAATTAGAAAACTAAGAATTCAAACCAGAATTTTCATTTCTTTTTGGACCCCGCACAGAGAAAAAGCTTAGTTCATCGGGCTGACAAGTTTTTACAATGCATTGGTAAGCTTGAAGGGGAGCCTTGGTGTAAGGTAAAGTTGCTGCCATATAGCTAGAAGGTCACATGTTTAAGCAACGAAAACAATAGGCTGCATATAGTAAACCCAATATAGTCCGACCCTTTCCCAACCCAATATGGAAACGATATCATGCGCAAATCTTCAAATCTTATATGTTATGCAAGACAGAAACTTTGTTTAACGAAAAAGATTGTGTGCATATTTTTAGAATTATTATAAATAATCTTAGAGATTATATATGACTTTTATAGTGGGGTAATTTAACAAAGAGCGTTCCGCAATAAATATGGATGTTACTGTTATAGGTAAAAAGTTATTATAGAGAGGTAAAATATAACTTAAATATCGGTTCTGAGGAAAACTTGGCTTTTATAGTAAATAACTATTATATAAGGATGATGTTATAGAGAGGTCTCACAGTAATTCTTTTAACAACATTTTGAAAGTTGAAATATATACTCAATATTTTCGTCCTTTGTTTCTTGTAGCAACTGGGGATCAAAAAGCACCAAATTTGATCACTTATTAAGGGAAAAATTGAAGCAAGAGCACGCTATGGGAGACATTGCAACATACATCGGAAAGACCTCTATTTATTGTGTACGAACGAAATATGAATCCAATGACAGGGTAAGAAAGGGTTTAGTTAACGGAGATATTAACTCTTCCGGTAAACTAAGAACTCCCAACTCACCATGCCCTAGGCCTTCGTAAGATCAATCTTCATAAGACATCTTGGAGTTATTTTCATGTTATAATGTCTTAGAATCTCATGACAGATTAAGACATTGTGCAACATGGACCTCCCCTGTAAAAATGTTGACTGATTCTCTGCTACTGAGTAATCAATTGCTGCCTTTAGTCTCTTTTGCATAGCAATTTGGAAATGCACTTGTAAAGTACATTACAACATGATATTGGTCTATATTGGCAAGAAAATTCTGGATTTCTATCTGTAGGTATACAAAATTTATTGAATTTAAATTCAATAAGTAATTTGGATTATATTTTAAATTCAAGATATATTGGTCCAAATAAATATTATAGGCTAATATAATTGACCTAATTATATAAGTTCAATAAATATGGATTAAATAAATAAGTCTTAATCCATTAGGCTATTTATTTAATCCATTGGGCTAGCCCATTTAAATTGGGTTAAAGTGATGAGCCCACTTCATTAAGCCCAAGATGTCATCTTTCTAGAGGCCCAGTTTGGTGCCACATGTCAAATGACGTGGCGGACCAAGTCAAGCGGAAGAGACAATAAGACCATGCCATGTGTCAAAATGACAAGGCATGCCCAGTCACACTGAAAGACCAATGAAATCGCGTCACGTGTGCAAGTGACATGTTCTGGCCAATCAAATGTGGCCATGTCACACTTCATTTTGATTGGTCAGAAAGAGTTTGTTCTTATCACAACTCTTTCCTTCCACAACTATAAATAGGGGTCTTCATAACCCAGAAAAGGGGACCAGAGTTATAACAAGAAGCAAGAGAGAGCTTGTGGATCAAACGCCGCAAATTTTCTCTACAAGTTTCAGGCTTCAAGCAATCAAGTTCAAGTTCAAGAAACCAAGTTCAAGTTCAAGAACGAAGAACAAATCAAGTATTCAAGCTCAAGAACGAAGAACAATTCGAGTACTCAAGATCAAGAACAAAGTCAAATCAAATACAAGACGTTCAAGATCAGGGCTACTTGTTCGTGATAAAATTCGTGGCAACAATCAAAGCGTTCGCGACGGATAAATCAAATTCAAATTCAAGATCAAGCTCAAAGGCCCTTGAATTTGTACAAGAAAAGTAGAATCAGAGGAATCATAGAGATTATAACGCTCAAATATTCGAAATAAAATACTACGATTGTTGCAATATTTTCAGTCTTGATTTTATATTCTCGACGCAAATTTATTGTCTACAAATTCTGGCACGCCCAGTGGGACAATCTCTACCTCTCATCTCAACCTTTCAATCACCAAAGTTCAAGAACATTGAAATGACTTCGAAGAAAGTCAACTCCAAATCAACATTCACCAAGGCTGCTAACTCCAGGTTCTATGCTGATGTGGAAAGCATCCTCGATGTCACCTTTGGAAGCTTCGGACCAGTTACGAGGAGCAAAGCAAGCTCTTTAGGACAACAAGCACCCCAAGTGCCGTCTGCATCAACCACTGTTTTCGGATCGTCATCCTCAAAAGGAGCACGATCTTCCACAAATGTATCTGAAGAAGGAAGCGATGCTGCTGAAAAGATCAAGAAAACTCTTGCTCTGTTTGACCTCTCCGGCTCCAAGCACTCTGCTGTGAAGGAAGATGATGATGCTTCAAGCGATGGATCCTCCCCACTCACACCACATAGCATGAGCCAATCAAGGATCAAATTGTGTGAAAATCCATGCTACTCTCCGACATCCACGACAATCATGCAAGCCATGGTGACAAACACTTCATCTATGGAGGAGCAGTTGGAAAACTTGACGGAAGCAATCGCTGGCTTGACCAAATGCATGTAAAATCAAGAGGGTAGAATTGACAAGCAAACAGACAGGGTGGGAATCTTGATGGTAGAAGAATCTACCCATGCACCCGGCAAGCTCCCAGAAGTTCTAGAGAGTGACTCTCCCCCAAGACAAGCAGCATCCACTAAGGCTATCCCTATCTCATCTGAAGGGATGATTCCAATCGATCAACTGAAGGAGTTCATCGAAGGAACCATTAAGAACAAATATGAAGTTGCTGCCAAATCCTCCCTTACATATGCAAAGCCGTACACTGCAAGGGTCGATATGTTGAAGATGCCTGCTGGCTATCAACCTCTGAAGTTTCAACAGTTTGATGGTAAAGGTAATCCAAAGCAACATATTGCGCATTTCGTGGAGACGTGCAACAATGCTGGGACTTATGGAGATTACCTCATCAAGCAGTTTGTCCGCTCGCTAAAAGGAAATGCTTTTGACTGGTACACGAACCTCGAGGATGGATCTATCGACAGCTGGGATCAACTAGAGCAAGAATTCCTCAATCACTTTTATAGCACAAGACGCACAGTGAGTATGATAGAGCTTACAAATACTCGTCAACGAAAGGGGGAACTAGTTATCGACTTTATCAATCGTTGGAGGAACGCAAGCCTCAACTGCAAAGACAAGCTTAGTGAAGCTTCATGCATAGAGATGTGCATCCAAGGCATGCATTGGGGATTGCGCTACATCTTGCAAGGTATCAAGCCTAGCATATTTGAAGAACTTGCAACTCGTGCCCATGACATGGAATTGAGCATGGCCTCCGCTGGAAATGAAAGGATACTCATCTATGAACCTCGCAAAGCGAATGACAAGCAAGAAGTTAGGAAGTGGAGCAAGTTCGTACCCAAGTCTGAAAGCAAAGAAGCTATGAATGTCAATACGTCACCTATGAAGTTCATGACAAAGGTGAGCAAGAAGCAGAGTATGAAATCCACTTCTTTTCAAGACAAGACAAGTGGAAAGTTGACTCTAAAAGAAATGCAAGAAAAAGAGTACCCATTCCTAGATTCTGATGTGCCAGCCATTTTTGAAGAACTCCTCGAGTTAAATCTCATTGAGCTTCCGGAGATGAAGCGACCAAATGAAGCTGGGAAAACAAATGACCCAAACTACTGCAAATATCACCGACTTGTAAGCCACCCTCTGGAGAAGTGCTTTGTATTCAAGGATAAAGTCATGGATTTGGCTCGCAAAAAGAAGATCGTGCTTGAAGATGAGAAAGCAAGAGCAAACCAAGTCTCTATCACCTTTGGCTCATTCAGTCAGGATGACTTATGTGGTTTTAAAGAAAGTAAAGATGAAGAATTACGGGAGAGCGACAAAGCTGAAGTCAATCAACCTGATGATGATGAAGGTTGGACATTGGTGACTCATTGTAGGCACCACAAAAGAAGCCCATGAAAAGAATCAACAGAATAACCGACAAGGAAGATGATGGTAAAAAGACCAACGAAGAAGAATCCAGTTAGGCATTTGAAGAAAGCAAAAGTGGAGATGTACCATTCTCAAAAGCCACGAAATCCAGTGACCTTGGAGGAGTTTTTACCAAGTTAGTTCCGCACGAAGATTTCCCATGAGGGCATTGATGCCTCTTGTTGTCATGCTGAAAAAGGGGAAGAAAAGAGTGATGACCTATCGTTGGCACCATCTTCGGAAAAGCCCATCGAGTCCACTCCTCAAGAAGTTAATGCTTGTGAGGAAAAGGTCACGTTCACAAATGACGATCTTTTGCTAGGTGACACTCCTCATAACCGCCCATTGTACCTGGTTGGCTAAATGCATGATGAAAGGGTAAATCAGATTTTGGTTGATGGAGGATCCTCAGTGAACATTTTGCCAATCCATACTATGAAAGAACTTGGTATTCCAATGAACGAACTCTTAGAAAGTCGTGTGATGATCCAAGGATTCAACCAAGGGGGGTGATGATAGGCTATAATTACGTATTTTAGTCGATTGTTACACTCTAATTTATTGCTCTTTAGTTGAGTTTGCGCTTTAATCGCTAGTGATTTGCACTAACGGTGTGTTTTATTCCTTGTAGGAGTGATTCCGAGCTATATATATGTTATGGAATGAATTCAAGTGATTTGGAGCTTTGAAGTCTGAGTAAAAGCCCAAGGAATTAAGCCAGGATCGTATTCGGGGATCAACGGATGATAAAGCAACAAAACGAAGACTCGAGTAGTCATATTGCACATGGTCTAGTAAAATACACATAACCTTTTTTTCAAAACTTCATTTGGGCTCCACAATATATTGTTGGAAAGCTTACTCAATGGGCTACAACTTTTATGTTTTACATTTTTTCAAATTCTAAACGGAACAGGGTGAAAAGTGCGGTTGAAACTGTGACCGCGGAGCTGAGGCGGGATGAGGCACTATACCTGCCATATACCGCTGTTGACCGCGGCCGCGGCAGTCCAGACGTGAAATATTGTCCTTTTTCGCTTAGGAGATGGTATAATTGTTTGGGCCCGACCCTACTTGGTATATATACATGGAAAAATGGTATTTTTAAGGGTTGGACACACTTTTGACAAAAAATTAGACCTAAGGAGGCTAACGAGACGGAGGATTCGACCTAAGGAGTCAAGAACAAAATAGGAGCAAGACGGGGAATTCGTCAACGAGTTTTTCCTTCCTCTTCCTATTTTTCATTGTTGGTTATGATTTTTAGTATTGTAGTTTTACATACTAATATGAATAGCTAAATTTTTATCTAGGGTTTTGATAGAACCTTTTATAGGATAAATTCTTGTTATGTTTTTATATAATTGAGCCATTGGATTTATCTACTTGTTCAACTACATGTTTATTGGTGTTGATTGACTGGCCATCGATTGATTGTGCCTATTTATTATGTGTTGCTTGAGAAAGGATATATATTTAGGTGGTTTTTGAACAACGTCACTCCTAACGTATGTGAGAAATCAATACAGTGGGTTTAATGGTAGGTTTAGAAATAACAAAGCCTTGACATGGTCATAATAAGCGGTTAGATAAAGCCAACTAGCGTAGTTCGAGAGAATATGTCTAGTAAATTATTGTAGTTGATCGAGAGAGAATTACGACACCTAAAGTGCTCACGATAAGTAGAGAATACATTGAAAAAATTGCAGGGAACATAGCTAGAAGGATTCCGACAATTGGAGAAATCATAACTCTAGACCTCCTTAATTTAGTCTCTAACCCTTTGTCTCGTTAGTTGATAATTTTACCGTTTTCTAGTATTTGCTAGTTAATTAGTTAGAAATATAAATCTCAATCTTTATAATTTAGAAAATTGTTCAAACTTGTCTTTTTAGTGATATTAAATAGATATAGCTAAGCCTTAGTTCTCTGTGGGATTCGACTTCGGACTTTTAGACCGGATTATATTTGCAGTGACCGCTTATCCTTTTTAGGACTATAGTTGGACGTGATCAAATTTTTGGCGTCGTTGCCGGGGAGCTAACGGTGTAGTTGTAACTGTATATATTGCTAGGTTTCGAGTTTGAACTTTTTATTTTGCTTTCTTTTGTTTTGTTTTGTTTTTGTTTTTTTATAGCTATTGATTTGAGAAACATGATATCTTGGAATTATGGGAATTTAGGTGTAGATAATTCTATTATTAATCTCCATACATATTGTGAAGGAAACCACCCATGGCAAAATTTTCAAAACGTTCCTGAGAGCGAGTTATGTGCACCAACTCAATCTTATTTGTGGACTGTGTGTTGTGGTAAAAATGGTCACTTTTATGGTTGTGCTTATATTTCTTATCTTCCCCCAACCCCTTACTATGATGGTTCTACCTTTTCTTGTGAAGTTAACAGGAACAAAGAACCTGGGGATGCTGGCTTGAAGGAGATCAAGGATATGTTAAAGTGCCTTCTGGAACAAAATAATGAGAAACAACTGCAGATAGAGAGGCAACAGGCAACTATTCGCAACTTGGAGGCTCAATTGAGTCAAGTTGTTGGAGCTGTTAATGCTCAACAAGCCAATATTGGGGATAGTAGCCAAGTAGAGCATAAATTTGAGATGTTAATTAAGGATGTCAGAGTAGAATATCATCAACCTAGCCAACTACAATTTGAGGATATCAATGTTGAAGAAGTGAGACTAGAGTCAGCCAAGGACTTTGATGATACAAATTTTGTTGACTCTAGTATCATTGATATTGAGGATGTTGTAAGTCCTGAAGTTCATATGTTTGAGCGTATTGGTCCTCACTCCAAACATTTTTTCACATTGGGCTTGGATGATGATATGGAAATAGAGTCATCCGAGCCGCTTGAGGAGTCAAGGAATGAGGAACAAGGTGCCTACAGTCTGGAATTTTTCTTGCCAGAAAGACAGGACTACATACCTCATTTAAAAGCCAAGAAGTGTAAAATAGTACAATGGTTGCTTAGGCCAATTAGATTTGTTCCTCCACCCCTAGATCATAGCCGAAAATTGATTCCAAATTGGGGGTTCAATTTATAAGCTCAAGGTGGAGGCAAAAAGTGATTTGCGTCGTGCCGCGACGTTAAATCAAGCGCTTGTTGGGAGGCAACCCAACTTTATTGCTTTCTTTTATTTTTTTATTTTTTTAATTGAATTATTTTTATAGTGTCAATTTTTTATTTTCTAGGAGCATGGAAAGCAAAGGTATGGGAAATATGCAACAACAAACTAAATGGTTGGAACTAAGTGTGAGGTACTCGCACGAAGGATCAAGCTTGGGAGAAGTCTGAGTACCCCATGAGCTGTTAGTGCTTCGGCCTTTGACCTACCAGGGAGTCGCTTTTATCCTTTTATTAGTTATGGTGTGCATTGGGGACAATGCACAATTTTAAGTGTGGGGTGAGGAGAATGTCTGGGTGACTTTCTATGCTATTTTAGTTGTGTTAGTTTAATTGAATAATTTATTTTTTAAATAGAAAAGATTGGACTTTTCCCTACGATGAATCTATTAGACAATTTTCTTGAGGGATTTAAGTCTAAAGAAAAAAAAACAAAAAAATTTTCTTTTGTTAGGTAGTGTACCAATTACCCCTTGATTTTTCTTCAAACCACGGTTCTTTTTTAAGGGTTTTATTTGAACCAGGTGTAGTTAGTTTTTTTTTGGGAGTAGGAGTCATTGTGTTGTGCTTTGAATTGAAGCAATATCTCTTGACTTGGTTATGCCTTGAGAATAGTGAGTACTTTGGTTGTGATGCATAGGCTCAGTTTTTGACTCTTGTAGAAGTACTTTAAATTGTATTATCTTAATTTTGCTTAACTGCTTTGACTAGAGTATCTATGAATCCAATCCTGAGTGAGTTATGTGCCATGTGTGGGTAAGGTTTTGCGTTATCCAGTGCATTGCATTTGATGCCTAGAACTTGCCATGTGTGTTTGCAAAGCGAAATAATAGAGTTGTTCAGTCTTGGAAGTGATATAGGCATTTCTTTATTGAGCCAGATATGTATATTTTACCCGCCTAATTATTATGTATCGTAGTTAACCCATTTGAGCCTGTAATCTTGTTACTTTGGCAACCACATTACAAGCCTTACACATTTATTTGAAATAACCATCTATTTGATCCATTGTAACCTCTCATGAGCACTTAAATTGTTTATAAACTTGTAAAGGTTAAAGTGTGGGGTGGTTGGTTTGGCTTTTGAGTGGAACTAATTAAATAAGGAGAAATGTGCACTGTTTTGAAAAAGTAAGAGCCACTTGAATTGAAAAAAAATAGTTGTATTGCTGTGGAAAAAAAATTCCTTGATAAGTGGTGGCTCTTGATGTAAGTGCACTTAAAGGAAAATAGGGTAATATACATTGATATGAAGGTGGAGTTTTGGTTTGACATAAGTATGGGGTTTGAATGTTAAAGTATATGTATTAAAGTGCTTAGGGAGGTGTAGTCACTCTTATATCTAAATGTATCCTACCCGTCCCGTAGCCTATATTATAACCAAATAAAGTCCTTATTGATCCTAGATTGAATGAGTTTTATTAGTGGAGTAATACACTACGGGCAAACTTATGGTGCATCTTTTGTGGCATGTGAATATTATTTCTGAGAGTGAGTGAATTCTTTCTATTTTGAGTTCCTAAGTGTTCTTAAATTTTATTGTATGTAACTACTCTCTTTTGTTGTGTGGGCACTTGATTCATGAAGGAAAGGTAATGTCAGTGACCTCTATGTTAGAGTAAGTAGGTGAATTGTGAATAATGTGTGGTACTTGTGAGTCAAATCTTGAGGTGAAGATGTTACGCTTTTGTGCTTAGTCTATTTTAAATATTATTGGTGTGATGAGTTTGGAAAATTGTTTAAAAAGGTCGTGTCAATATAAAGTGTAGTTTGATTGCTCGAGGAAGAGCAATGGTTTAAGTGTGGGGTGTTGATGATCGGCTATAATTACGTTCTTTAGTCGATTATTACACTCTAATTTTCTGCACTTTAGTTGAGTTTGCGCTTTAATCGCTAGTGTTTTGCACTAACGGTGTGTTTTATTCCTTGTAGGAGTGATTTCGAGCTATATAGATGTTATAGAAGGAATTCAAGTGATTTGGAGCTTTGAAGTCTGAGTAAAAGCCCAAGTAATTAAGCCGGGAACGTATTCGGGGATCAACGGATGATAAAGCAACAAAACGAAGACTCGAGTAGGCATGTTGCACATGGTCTAGTAAAATACACATAACATTTTGGTCAGAACTCCATTTGGACTTCACAACATACGGTTAGAAAGCTAACTTAATGGGCTACAACTTTCATGTTTTACGTTTTTTCAAATTCTAAACGGAACAGGGTAAAAAGTGCGTTCGAGACCACGACCGTGGAGCTGAGGCGGGCTGAGGCAGTATACCTGCCATATACCGCGGTTGACCGCGGCACTCCAGACGTGAAATATTGTCCTTTTTTGACTAGGAGAAGGTATAATTGTTTGGGCCCGACCCTACTTGGTATATATACATGGAAAAATGGTATTTTTAAGGATTGGACACACTTTTGACATAAAATTAGACCTAAGGAGGCTAAGGAGACGGAGGATTCGACCTAAGGAGTCAAGAACACAATAGGAGCAAGGTGAGGAATTCATCAACAATTTTTTCCTTCCTCTTCCTATTTTTCATTGTTGGTTATGATTTTTAGTATTGTAGTTTTACATACTATTATGAATAGATTAATAGTAGAGAATACATTGAAAAAATTGTAGGGAACATAGCTAGAAGGATTCCGACAATTGGAACAATCATAACTCTAGACCTCCTTAGTTTAGTCTCCAATCCTTTGTCTCGTTAGTTGATAATTTTACCATTTTCTAGTATTTGCTAGTTAATTAGTTAGAAATATAAATCTCAATCTTTATAATTTAGAAAATAAACCTGTCTTTTTAGTAATATTAAACAGATATAGTTAAGCCTTAGCTTTCTGTGGGATTCGACTCCGGACTTTTAGACCGCTTATCCTTTTTAGGACTACAGTTTGGCGTGATCAGGGGGAAAAGAGCCATAGGAGCGATCAGGCTGGAAATCACTATTGAAGATATGCAATCAAGTGCATAGCTGCATGTGATCGACGCGAAGACTTCATACATTGTTTTGCTTGGGAGGCCTTGGATATATGAGAATAAAGTAGTTCCATCTACCTACCATCAATGTTTAAAATACTACGAGGGTGAAGTCGAGAAGACTGTAGTTGCTGATGATGATCCATTCACTAAGGCTGAGTCACACTTCGCCGATGCAAAGTTCTACTTGAAGAACCGCATTGTGAAGGAGCTGAAAGCTGATGATGACATGAAAAGCAAGAATAAAGAGCCCTCAACTAAAATAGAAGATGTGACTACTGGTGAAGCCAAAGCTGCTAGTAAGGAGGTACAACCCAACGCGAATAAGTCTTATAGAGGGAATGTTACGTCTTGTGGCAAGAAAGTAAGTCCGGCACTCCAATATATCCCTAAAAGGAAGAAAGTTGAAAGTGAATCATCTAATCGCCAAGCCAACATGCTAAAGGAGTTAACTCTTCCGGTCAAACAAATTGAGGCAGTAAAGTTGTCCTCAATGCCATTTGCAGGGTTTGTAGCCCAAAATCGTTTGCAGAATGTGGCACTCCCTACAAAGCGAACAGATGAAGGTTTTAACCCTAACGCTTACAAGCTATTTGCAAAAGCTGGATACAATCCCAATGAGCCGTCAAAGTTAGGGAAGCTCCCATCGGAAGCTGCAAAGAGGCAACCACTTGAAGGTTTGGGATACAAGCAACCGTCACCATTGCGCATCTCAATAAGAACGGCGAGCAATAACTACATCATCGTAGAAGATGAATCAGCCGCTTCTAACAAGCCTTCTGTCTTTGATCGACTTAGAAGATCACCTGTGAAGACCTCCGTGTTTGAAAGATTGGGTCCACTAAAGAAGGGGAACAAGTTCCGGAGAAATTCTCAAAGCATAAGGACACCCGCTTCACCCAAAATCCATGAGATCTCTAAGGATTTCCAAAGTTTGGTTCCTTCTAGAATGAGGCGACAAACAAAACTTGTGGTTTCATGTAAAGAAGTACTGAAGGTAAAACCATATACTGTGGTCTATACTAAGGAACGCGATGAAGACAAAGAGAGTGTAGGTTCTTCGTATCATGTTACTGTACAAGTCGAGAATGGCATTGCATATTCAATGGAAGATAATGCGGAATTGGAGGATGTTTCGCCATGTTATCACATATCCTTCAATAATGGGGACCCTCAAGAAGATGAAGATGCGAAAGATGCTCCACCTGAACTTGAAGAAGGAGTGAAGACGACAGTTGATGCCTTAAGAGAAGTTAACCTTGGCACCGATGAAGAACCAAGACCCACCTACCTAAGTGCTTTACTTGAAGATGACGAAGAGAGCACTTATATTGAATTACTCAAAGAGTTCAGGGATGTATTTGCTTGGAGTTACAAAGAGATGCCTGGCTTGGACCCGAAAGTAGCAGTCCATCACCTTGCAGTCAAAAATGGTGCCCGTCTTGTTAAACAAGCTCAAAGACATTTTAGGCCGCTTGATTGAAACAGAAGTTAACAAACTCATCGAAGCTGGATTTATTCGTGAAGTTAAGTACCCAACATGGGTTTCAAGTACTGTCCCTGTAAGGAAAAAAAATGGCCAGATTCAAGTGTGCGTTGACTTTAGGGATCTTAACAATGCGTGTCCTAAAGATGAGTTCCCGCTTCCCATTCCAGAACTGATGATCAATGCTACTACTGGGTACGAGGCAATGTCATTTATGGACGGTTCGTCGGGCTATAACCAAATACGCATGGCACCAAAGGATGAAGAGCTTACTGCATTCCGTACCCCAAAGGGTATTTGTTGCTACAAGGTAATGCCTTTTGGCTTGAAGAACGCTGGTGCTACTTACCAAAGGGCTATGCAGAATATTTTCGACGATCTTCTCCATAAGAATGTCGAATGCTATGTTGATGACTTGGTGAAGAAATCAAGAGAGAAAGGCGACCACATGAAAGACTTGAGGATGGTATTTGAATATCTTCGGAGATACCAACTTAGGATGAATCCATTGAAATGTGCCTTTGGAGTTACTTCTGGAAAGTTCCTTGGTTTCATTGTCCGACATCGAGGGATCGAAATTGATCAAGCCAAAGTGGATGCCATTTTGAAAATGCCTGAGCCTCGAGATATCCATGAATTGAAAAATCTGCAAGGAAAGCTAGCATACCTTAGAATATTCATATCAAACCTGGCTGGGAGGTGCCAACCGTTTCGTCACGTCATGAAGAAAGGCATTCCTTTCAAGTTGGACCAAGCTTGTAGCAATGCCTTCGAAAGTATCAAAACCTACTTAATGAAGCCTCCAGTTTTAGCAGCTCCTAGACGGATTTACAATGAATTTATGGTTTCATCACTAATTAAAATTTTTATATTGAAATAATAAGTTTTACAATTAATAATAAAATTTATTGCTAATTTTTGCCCCCATATATGATGACAAATTAAATTTAAAAGCAGGATTTTTATCTTAACATTATTGTTTGTATTGACTTTATATAATTTTTTATATCTAGTTACACTAAGATATCAAGTCCATACAAAAGTTAATTATACTGTTATTCTGGTTAAATTAGTATTAGTTGTAAGTTCTAATTTTATTAAAAATATTGAATTACATATAATTAATGTGTGAATAACTAATTATTGAGAATTAAACAAATTAATATATTTAGTCTAGACGATAAAATACATTATGATAAGGTTTTTACAATCTTAATAAATATCATAAATCAAATTATACGTTGAATCATAAAATAAAATTTTAATATCATTCTTATGCATGAAAGAGATCTTGTCTTTCTTGTGAGTATTATTTTTATTTAAGAATAATTATATATTTTCACTATTATTATGCTTATTTTTGAGATTTATTTGTAATTAAAAAAGTTACATATTTTCTCTATTTTTAAGTTTATTTCTATAAAACAAATTAAGAACTTAATATGACTGATATAGGGGTGTATAATAATTTATTTTTTAGTATTAAATGTCATGATTCATATTAAACAAAGTATTACTTTAAAGTTTCAAAACTAATTTAAATAAGTATATAATTATAGTTAGTTCGACTTAAATATATTATATATTAGATTTAAACAATTATGTGCTTGTACTTGATTACTAGTTATATTCAATTTAGATGAGTATAAAAGTTATTGATTTAGTAATATAATACTATTTTAATAACTTAGTAATTATCATAAACCTAACTTAACACTAAAAATTAAGTAGCTAATATTATTGAATTATGAACATATAACAAAACTAACAATATCTTATAAGATGAAAAATCTATAAAGAAAATGTATTTAAGAATATTTTTATTTTACTTAAATGTACTATATTTATTCTTTTGTTTATATGTAATTTTCTTACTTTTATTTGAATTTATGGCATTTGAATTTTTTTATTGTATCTATGGTATTAATATTAAGAAGTAAATAAAGCAAAATATATAAGAAGGGGGACGACTCCTAATAAACCTCCAAACCTAAATCTAAACTTCTCCTCTAGGCCGCCACTCTTCCTTTCCGTTTTCTAATTTCTCTCTTCCACACTGTTCGCCGTTACTTAAAGCCGCGAGAAAGACAAAGAGTAGTAAGAGGGTATCCCCACTACTTCTCATTTATGGACAAAATTTTTACCGTGTTGGTTTGTCTCTTAAATCGTAGAGTTTTCTCATTTCCTTACAACTGTTTGAGTTAGGGATTTTAAGTTCAATTTTACGAGTTATTCCAGCAATTTGATAGATATTATGTATTTTGTTTTATAAGTAGTAAGTGCGATTTTAAAGATTTGATAGGTTTTGTGCCTTACACCTAATTGACTTGGATTTCTGCTTCAATTGTTTGTTTTTAATCTCTTCTAGTATCAAAGTGCCTTTGAGAAATTTCAATCTCTTCTATTATCAAAGTGTAAGTTTTACTTCTTTTTTCTTCATCTCCTTAAGTTTTATGATATTTATTTAAATGCTTTTTCTTTTGTCTTCTGTGTTGAAAAAAAGTTTAGATTTTTTTTCACTTGATTCATGGCTAAGTTTTTTCTTTTTTCATAATTTATTAATTTTTTTAATTACTAAACGTAATTGCATCTAATTCGGTATATATTTTGATAATTCAAATAGTATAAGTTTCTCACCAGATCATATTATTTCATTATTTCAGTATAGTGATAATGAAGAGTGCTTCATATATTCTTGGATGCATGAAGATCAAAAGTGCGATGAGGATGGCAACATGAATCATCAAGCAAACACTTACATTCATTTAATGTGAAATTCTGTACATTATTTCTGATCTCTATTACAATCAAGCCTCACATTGGCTAGTTCTTTTATTCAAATTTTAGTTATTGTAGAAGACTTATCTACTGCAGATGCAATTAATTGATTAGTACAAATGTGTATTTTGAAATTCATTTTGTAAATTTTTTTAAATACCAATTTGTGCAGAATAAATTATTTCTCAAGCTTAATATGTTATTAATTTTAATATATTATGTACGGCCACAGAATAATTGGAAAAATTTTAGAAAAAAATCAAATAGCTAAGAAACAGAGGATTTGTGAGAGAAATTTTTGTCACTATAATAAATTAAAATTTTTGTCAAAAAATTAAAATATAGTAAAATAATCTAACCACGAATTTTTTGTATGATTTGTAGCCATGGAACTTTTAGTGCGTAGCTAAACAAAAATATTTTTGCACGGACGACCCTATGAAAGCAGTTACATATCTAAATTTTCATGGCAAATAAATTTAAATCTTTTGCCACGCTATAACACTTTGTGGCTACCATATAAAGACAGCTACAGATTTATTTTTCGTGGCAAGAGTATAAAATCATTTGCTATAAATGTATTTGTCGTGGCAAAAGTATGAAATTATTTCTATATATATATGGCTACAATACTAAATTTTTGTAGCAGTAAGTATTAATCCTTAGCCACGGACCATGTAAAGTTTGTAGCTAACTTTTAAACAATATTGTAGCTAAAGTGTTTAGCCACAAAAATTTTCATAATTAGCTACGTTCTGTTTTGTAGCTATAAATGTATTATATTGTAATGACTTCTCATCAAATTTAATTTGTACCTATTAATTAACAGCTATTAGTCAGATTACTTGGGAAAAGTGATAAATAATTTGTTACAAATTACAATAGAGGAAAATATACAAATTTTGGAAACTTTACAGCTTTAGTTTGGAAAAAAAACCTAGCTTGTAACTCAAGAAACACGTAATCATACGTACAATTCATACTAATATATAAGTAAAGCAATATCAGTAAGTTACCAAAACAAAAACAAAAACCAGGTTATTACTTACTATTGAGAGCAAGAGAAAAATTGATTCAATGGCGGCGATTACCGATCATCCAATAATATGGACGAGAGGTTGACGATTTCTGCAATAGTACGGAGATGGATAAGCTAAAACCAATGAAGCTGTTGGATTGCAGATCCAACAAAAGAAGAAAGCTACTAGAAGGATGCTGATTATCAATTTTGATTAGAATGAGTATACAAATGTAAAGAATTATACTGATGTATAGAACTACGTTCGGGCTTGATCCCCATAGGAGATTTAATTAGTTAGGGGTACGTAGGCAGTCTGTGAGGAAAAAAAGATGATCAGGTGCAGCCCCTTATATCTGTACAAAAAGGCAGATTTTTGCATGTAATTTTAGTTAACAGTCATGAGTACATTCTCATTTCAACATATCTTGCAGATTTATATGTTGCATTAGATCATGATATATAGAAAGAGATCCTCTTTTGCACTGACTAGATTCTGTTTTTCATGTATGCAAAGATATGTTATATTCTTTTATTTCATGGAATAAAAGAATATATTAGAGTAAGAACAAATAACATAACAAGCCTCCTTTGTACGTATAATTAAACACAATGTTTGCTAAAGGGCGGGCACGCTCGACTAAAAGAAGAGAAAAGCTTCTTCACTTTTGGCACGGGCACACTCCGCGATCTCTGGGTCGCCGAGGTTCCTTTTCTTCCGCCTCTTAAGATCTGCTATATCTATGATTTGATCCTTCACATTCTTTCTTCGAGCGACAAAAGATTAGGTTTTGCTAAGTTAATTTAGTATTTGGTTCTTAAAAGAGTTATTGTAATTAAGGAAGTAAAAGGAGGCCTAATTACTAAATTGGTATCCAAAGCAATTCATGACATGATCTTTTTTTTAGGGGGGTAATTAAAGGATTTATGAATCACCAAGTGAATCATTACAAAACCACACCTGACATCAAACGCAGTCAGATGTCTCTATACTGTAACTGTCTTTCTCTGTATATCAGTCAAATCTCTCACCTCACCTTTTAACTATTCAGTCAACTAACACTAACCACTATTCAAATTTTATCCCATCACAGCAGTTATTACAAACTACAGCTCCTGCCAAAGTAAACCATCGTGGTAGAATTGATGATGTATAGTGAGAACATTTGATTATTAAAAAAAAAAAGGACAACTCGATGCACAAAGTATTCCGCGTTCACAACTGATGAAATCTCAGCAAGTCTGTTTAAGTGGGTGAAAGTATAAAATATAATGTTATGAATACTCAAAAGGACCAACAACCATAAAGTGGCAGCAAGATGTTAGGAATTTTTGGAAGTGAACATTTCTAATGACAACAAAATATAGAAAAATATCACAATCCTGGACGGATAAGTATCCTTTTTCAAGCTGTAAAGACAGTAGGGGTGAGCGTTCGGGCAATTCGAATTGGATATGCAAATTTTGATTTGAATTTTCAATTTTCGGATTATAAAAATGACAATCCAATTAAGCTCAGATTGGATCGGATTCTTTAAGTTTGATTTCAGATTAATTGTTTGGTTATTTTGGATTTTCTATTTTAAGTCTGTAGGTTGAGAGTCTTAGAAAAATGAACATTCAAATGAAGTCCTCGTGTTAAATTGCTTAGAAAGTTTCTCATTCAATATATAGTATTCAAGTAATGAAATCATCATCAAGTATAATAAGGCCGATAATAAGTGGTGATAGTAAGACCATTTCCTAATAAAAATATTCTGATAGTAATTTAGTAATTAGTATTGAATACATGAGATAATATTTAATGGGTGGGGACGGTATTGGACTTATTATATTGCATATGGATAATGGACTAAATATAAAATATATCCAATCCGAAATACCAAATCCAACATCCAATCTGAAATCTGAAATCTAAAAGATTTTAAAAATCAAATCCGTAATCTAAATATTTAAACCAAAAATCCAAAAAGGTCCGGTAAAAACAGGTACGGACCATATATGGGTCCAGTAGGAAAAGGTTCACGGTTAAAACAGTACCATCCGAGATACGATCATAGGTCGAGGTATAGAGAGTCGGGCTCGCCATCAAGATTTGGGAAAGATCGAAACGAGTGAGAGTCACGGGATGATGATAGAAATTTGAAAGCAAGGTTTGGCGGCTATAATTTTAATGTAAGCACTTCCGAGCTCGTAGCTGTTTTAAGAAGCATGGGTGATAAGGTACGGTGGCCAAAAGAAATGAGATCGAACCCAAACAGGTGCAACCCTGATCACTGGTGCGAATTTAACAACGATCACGGGCATAAAACGGTAGACTGTAGGTTGCTGCAAGGTGAAGTTGATCATCTATTAAAGTAAGGGTGTCTCATTGAATTATTCAGTGAGAGAGTTAAGCAAGCATATATGAAAAATAGGCAGGAGCCCCCCAAAAACATCTTCTTCCAAAAGGACCGTTAATGTGATAAGTAGAGGTGAAGACATCAATGGCGTGATGTACACATCAGCCAATAAAGTCTCCAAAGTCACAATTACCCACGGGAAGCGGGTGCGACATGTCTTAGAGAAAGAAAGCATTACGTTTGATGATGAAGACGCGGATGGCGTATTATCCCCACATAATGATGCACTGGTAATATCTTTACTTGTACATGATACTAATGTGAAACGAGTTTTGATTGATCCAGGTAGTTCCGTGAACATTATTTTGCTAAGAGTACTACGTGAGATGCAAGCCGAAGATAAGTTAATACCAAAGGCGAATACTCTGTCTGGATTTGACAATTCCAGCGTAGTGACGTAAGGGGAAGTAATACTTACAACATCGCAGAAGGAGTTATCAAGAATACAAAATTTCAGGTGGTAGATATGGAGATGCCTTACAATATGATCCTTGGGAGACCATGGATCCACGAGATGGATGCCGTTCCGTCAACCTTGCACCAAGTTATTAAATTTCCATCAACATGGGGAATATGTCAAATACGTGGGGATCAACATACATCCAGAAGCATCAATTCTGTAGCAGATTCAAGTATGGAAAACAAAGAAAAATAGCAATTACAGAATCCAGTTGAGGGTATCACAACACAAACCTGAATTGAACAAGGACGAACAGACATGGACTCAAAGCCAGATGCCATTCAAGAACCAGAAGAAAATAAAAATATTAAAACAACGATTGAAGAACTGGAAGCTGTAATATTATTTGCACAATGGCCTGAAAGGAAAGTCTACGTCAGGGCCAATCTAAGCCAAGACATGAAAGGTAAGTTGATTGAATTTTTTAAAACTAACGTGGATTGTTTTGCTTGGTCCCACTCTGATATGAAAGGAATACCACCGGAGGTAATGACTCATAAATTAAATGAAGACCCATCGTATCCCCCTGTCAAACAAAAGAAGAGAAAGCAAGGAACTTTCAAAAATCAGGTGATTCAAGATGAGGTTCAAATATTATTAAAGATTGGATCTATCCGTGAGGTAAAGTATCCTAATTGGTTAGCCAATACTGTTGTGGTACCGAATAAGAATGGTAAGTGGCGAGTTTGTGTAGATTACACAGACCTTAACAAAGCTTATCCTAAAGATTCTTTTCCATTACCACATATAGATCAACTAATTGATGCTACTGCAGGTCATGAATTGTTAAGCTTTTTAGATGCGTATTCAGGATACAATCAGATCAAAATGGATCCAATATATGAAGAAAAAACTTCATTTATAACAGACAGGGGGACTTACTGCTATAAAGTAATTCCTTTTGGTGTCAAAAATGCTAGTGCAACATATCAAAGACTAGTGACCAAAATGTTCCAAGAACATTTGGGAAAAACAATGGAGGTTTACATAGATGACATGCTCGTTAAAACTCAACATTCAGGGGATCATATATCACACTTGTCTGATACGTTTCAGGTCTTGCGGAAATTCAATATGAAATTAAATCCAGAGAAATGTGCATTCGGTGTTGCATTAGGTAAGTTTTTGGGTTTTTTTATTTCTAACCATGGTATTGAAGTGAATCCCACACAGATTAAGGCCATTGAAGAAATTCCTGACATGCTTACAAGTAGAAAAGAAGTGCAGAGGTTGACATGAAAAATTGCAGCCTTGGGGAGATTCATTTCTAAATCATCAAAAAAATGCTTTAAGTTTTTTTCAGCTCTTAAAAAGCAAGATCAGTTCGAATGGACTAAGGAATGTCAGCAGGCACTCAAAAATTTGAAGGCATACCTGTCAAATCCTCCATTACTCGCAAAACCAAAGGCTGGGGAAAGATTGCTCATCAACCTTGCCGTCTCAGAAGTAGCGGTAAGTGCTGTTTTAGTTAGTGAAGACCAAGGTGTTTATCTCCGATCTATTATGTCAGCAAATCTTTATTAGATACGGAGACGTGGTATCCTCAGTTAGAAAAGCTAGCACTTGCATTAATCATGGCATCTAGAAAATTAAGGCCTTATTTTCAATGTCATCATATCGCTATAGTAACTGCTTATCCATTACGCAATATATTATATAAGCATGAGTTGTCAGGTATGTTATCGAAATGGGCTATAGAATTAAGTGAATATGACATCGCATACCAGCCTAGAACCGTGATAAAATCTCAAGTGTTAGCAGATTATGTGGCTGATTTTAGCCAAGGAATGCAATTGGAAGCAGAAAAAGAATTACAAGTGTTCAACGGCTCTAATCTGGGAATTTGGACCTTATTCACTGATGGTTCCTCTAATGTGAAGGGTGTAGGCTTGGGTATTGTTTTGGTACCACCTACTGGTGAAACCATTCGACAAGCCATTAAATGTTAATTTATAACTAACAATGAGGCAGAGTATGAAGCTGTGATTGCAGGTTTAGAACTAGCACGAGAACTCGGAATTAATCAAATTATGATCAAAAACGATTCGCAGCTCGTAGTTAATCAAATGCTGGGGACTTATACGGCCAGGGAAGTACGAATGCAGCAGTACTTAGAGAAGGCACGGGATCTGGTCAGGCAATTCCAAACCTGGAAAGTTATGCAAATATCAAGAGATGAAAATGTTGAGGCGGACGCCCTAGCCAATCTCGCATCTGCAGCAGATGTGGCAAGCAATGAAAATGCTTCCGTAATTTATTTGTTTCATTCAGTGCTCGATCTAGATAAAAATAAGGTAAATTTTAATAACTTAACCTGGGATTGGAGGAACGAGATTGTTGCTTTTTTTCAGTATGGAACAGTCCCTGAAGACAAGAAAAAAGCTCATGCGCTTCGGAAAAAGGCTGCTCGATATTGTTTAAAGCAAGGCAATCTTTATCGAAAAATGTTCGGTGGACCCTTAGCAAGGTGCCTGGGGTCTTCACAGACGGAATATGTAATGAGAGAGATACACGAGGGGCATTGTGGAAATCACGTCGGAGGAAGATCACTGGTAAGAACCATGATTAGGGTAGGTTATTACTGGCCTAAAATGGAAGAAGAAGCGAAATATTTTGTGGCTAAATGTGATAAGTGCCAAAGATACGGTAATAACATGCATAGACCCGCGGAGTTGTTACATCCGGTCATTGCACCGTGGCCATTTATGAAATGGGGAATGGATATCGTTAGTCCACTACCACAAGCAAAAGGACAGGTAAAATTCTTGCTTGTACTTACTGACTATTTTACTAAATGGGTGGAAGCAGGAGCATTCAAACAGGTGCGAGAAAAAGAAGTTAGAGATTTCATTTGGGGAAATATCATATGTCGATTTATATGTTGCATTTTGTCTTTCTTAGATCATGATATATAGAAAGAGATCCTCTTTTGCACTGACTAGATTCTGTTTTTCAAGTATAAAAAGTTATGTTATATTCTTTTATTTCATGGAATAAAAGAATATATTAGAGTAAGAACAAATAACATAACAAGCCTCCTTTGTACGTACAATTAAACACAATGTTTGCTAAAGGGCGGGCACGCTCGACTAAAAGAAGAGAAAAGCTTCTTCACTTTTGGCACGGGCACACACTCCGCGATCTCTGGGTCGCCGAGGTTCCTTTTCTTCCGCCTCTTAAGATCTGCTATCTCTATGATTTGATCCTTCACATTCTTTCTTCGAGCGACAAAAGATTAGGTTTTGCTAAGTTAATTTAGTATTTGGTTCTTAAAAGAGTTATTGTAACTAAGGAAGTAAAAGGAGGACTAATTATTAAATAGGTATCCAAAGCAATTTATGACATGATCTTTTTTTTAGGGGGGTAATTAAAGGATTTATGAATCACCAAGTGAATCATTACAAAACCACACCTGACATCAAACTCAGTCAGATGTGTCTATACTGTAACTGTCTTTCTCTGTATATCAGTCAAATCTCTCACCTCACCTTTTAACTATTCAGTCAACTAACACTAACCACTATTCAAATTTTATCCCATCACAGTAGTTATTACAAACTACAGCTCCTGCCAAAGTTAACCATCGTGGTAGAATTGATGATGTATAGTGAGCACATTTGATTATTAAAAAAAAAAGGACAGCTCGATGCACAAAGTATTCCGCGTTCGCAACTGATGAAATCTCAGCAAGTCTGTTTATGTGGGTGAAAGTATAAAATATAATGTTATGAATACTCAAAAGGACCAACAACCATAAACTGGCAGCAAGATGCTAGGAATTCTTGGAAGTAAACATTTCTAATGACAACAAATTATAGAAAAATATCACAATCCTCGACGGATAAGTATCCCTTTTCAAGCTGTAAAGACAGTAGGGGTGAGCGTTCGGGCAATTCGAATTGGATATGAAAATTTCGGTTTAAAAAAATGACAATCCAAATAAGCTCGGATTGGATCGGATTCTTTAAGTTTGATTCCGGATTAATCATTTGGATATTTTAGATTTTCGATTTTAAGTCTGCACGTTGAGAGTCTTACAAAAATGAACATTCAAATAACGTCCTCGTGTTAAATTGCTTAGAAAGTTTCTCATTCTAACCACAGTCATCTAAATATAGTATTCAAGTAATAAAATCATCATCAAGTATAATAAGGCCGATAATAAGTAGTAATAGTAAGGCCATTTCCTAATAAAAACATTCTGATAGTAATTTAGTAATTAGTATTGAATACATGAGATAATATCTAATGGGTGGGGACAGTATTGGACTTATGATATTTCATATGTATAATGGACTAAATATAAAATATATCCAATCCAAAATACCAAATCCAACATCCAATCTGAAATCCGTTTTCTAAAAGATTTTAAAAAATAAATACAATCAGAATATTTAAACCAAAAACCCAAAAAGGTCCGGTAAAAACAGGTACAAACCATATATGGGTCCAGTAGGAAAAGATTCACGGTCAAAACAAGACCATCCGAGGTACGATCATAGGTCGAGGAATAGAGAGTCGGGCTCATCATCAAGATTTGGGAAAGATCGAAACGAGCGAGGGTCATGGGATGATGATAGAAATTTGAAAGCAACGTTTAGCGGTTATAATTTTAATGTAAGCACTTCCGAGCTCGTAGCTATTTTAAGAAGCATGGGTGATAAGGTACGGTGGCCAAAAGAAATGAGATCGAACCCAAACAGGCACAACCCTGATCACTAGTTCGAATTTCACAACGATCACTGGCATAAAACGGCAGACTGTAGGTTGCTGCAAGGTGAAGTTGATCATCTATTAAAGCAAGGGTGTCTCACTAAATTATTCAGTGAGAGAGGTAAGCAAGCATATATGAAGAAGAGGCAGGAGCCCCCAAAACTACCTTCTCCCAAAAGGACCGTTAATGTGATAAGTGGAGGTGAAGACATCAATGGTGTGACGTACACAGCAGCCAATAAAGTCTCCAGAGTCACAATTACCCATGGGAAGCGGGTGCAACATGTCTTAGAGGAAGAAATCATTACGTTTGATGATGCAGACGCAGATGGCGTATTATCCCTGCATAACGTTGTACTGGTAATATCTTTACTTGTAAATGATAGTAATGTGAAACGAGTTTTGATTGATCCAGGTAGTTCCGTGACCATTATTTTGCTAAGAGTACTACGTGAGATGCAAGCCGAAGATAAATTAATACCAAAGGCGCATACTATGTCTGGATTTGACAATTCCAGCGTAGTGACGAAAGGGAAAGTAATACTTACAACATTTGCAGGATGAGTTGTCAAGGATAAAAAATTTCAGGTGGTAGATATGGAGATGGCTTACAATATGATCCTTGGGTGACCATGGATCCACGAGATGGATGCCCTTTCGTCAACCTTGCACCAACTTATTAAATTTCCATCACCATGGGGAATATGTCAAATCCATGGGAATCAACATACATCCAGAAGCATCAATTCTGTAGCAGATTCAAGTACGCAAAACGAAGAAAAATAGCAATTACAGAATCAGTTGAAGGTATCACAACATAAACCTCAACTGAACAAGGACGAACATACATGGACTCAAGGCCAGATGCCATTCAAGAACCAGAAGAAAATGAAAATATCAAAACAACGATTTAAGAACTGGAAGCTGTAATATTATTTGCACATTGGCCTGAAAGGAAAGTCTACGTAGGGGCCAATCTAAGCCAAGACATGAAAGGTAAGTTGATTGAATTTTTAAAAATTAACATGGATTGTTTTGCTTGGTCCCACTCTGATATGAAAGGAATACCACCGGAGGTAATGACTCACAAATTCAATGAAGACCCATCGTATCCCCCTGTCAAACAAAAGAAGAGAAAGCAAGGAACTTTCAAAAATCAGGTGATTCAAGATGAGGTTCAAAAATTATTAAAAATTGGATCTATCCATGAGGTAAAGTATCCTAATTGGTTAGCCAATACTGTTGTGGTACCGAAGAAGAATGGTAAGTGGCGAGTTTGTGTAGATTACACAGACCTTAACAAAGCTTGTCCTAAAGATTATTTTCCATTACCACAGATAGATCAACTAATTGATGCTACTGCAGGACATGAATTGTTAAGCTTTTTAGATGCGTATTCAGGATACAATCAGATCAAAATGGATCCAATAGATGAAGAAAAAACTTCATTTATAACAGACAGGGGAACTTACTATTATAAAGTAATGCCTTTTGGTCTCAAAAATGCTGGTGCAACTTATCAAAGACTAGTGACCAAAATGTTCCAAGAACATTTGGGAAAAACAATGGAGGTTTACATAGATGACCTACCTGTTAAAACTCAACATTCCGGGGATCATATATCGCACTTGTCTGATACATTTCAGGCCTTGCGGAAATTCAATGTGAAATTAAATCTGAAGAAATGCGCATTCGGTGTTGCATCAGGTATGTTTTTGGGTTTTCTTGTTTCTAACCGTGGTATTGAAGTGAATCCCACACAGATTAAGGCCATTGAAGAAATTCCTGACATGCTTACAAGTTGAAAAGAAGTGCAGAGTTGACAGGAAGAATTGCAGCCTTGGGGAGATTCATTTCTAAATCATTAGAAAAATGCTTTAAGTTCTTTTCAGCTCTTAAAAAGAAAGATCAGTACGAATGCACTGAGGAATGTCAGCAGACACTCAAAAATTTTAAGGCATACCTGTCAAATCCGCCATTACTCGCAAAACCAAAGGCTGAGGAAAGATTGCTCATCTACCTTGCTGTCTCAGAAGTAGCGGTAAGTGCTGTTTTAGTCTGTGAAGACCAAGGTAAACAATCTCCGATCTATTATGTCCGCAAATCTTTATTAGATACGGAGACGCAGTATCCTCAGTTTGAAAAGATAGCACTTGCATTAATCATGGCATCTAAAAAATTAAGGCCTTATTTTCAATGTCATCCTATTGCTGTAGTAACTGCTTATCCATTACGCAATATATTACATAAGCATGAGTTGTCACGTAGGTTAGCCAAATGGGCTATAGAATTAAGTGAATATGACATCGCATGCCAGCCTATAACCGCGATAAAATCTCAAGTGTTAGCAGATTTTGTGGCTGATTTTAGCCAAGGAATGCAATTGGAAGCAGAAAAAGAATTACAATTGTTCAACGGCTCTAATCCGGGAATTTGGACCTTATTCACTGATGTTTCCTCTAATGTGAAAGGTGTAGGCTTGAGAATTGTTTTGGTATCACCTACGGGTGAAACCATTCGACAAGCCATTAAATTTCATTCTATAACTAACAACGAGGCAGCATATGAAGCTGTGATTGCAGGATTAGAACTAGCACGAGAACTCGGCATTAATCAGATTGTGATCAAAAGCGATTCGCAGCTCGTAGTTAATCAAATGCTGGGGACTTATACAGACAGGTAAGCACGGATGCAGTATTATTTAGATAAGGTACGAGATCTGGTCAGGCAATTCCAAACCTGGAAAGTTATGCAAATATCAAGAGATAAAAATGTCGAGGTAGGTGCCGTAGCCAATCTCGCATCTGCAGCAGACATGGCAAGCAATGAAAATGCCTCTGTAATTCATTTGTTTCATTCAGTGCTCGATCCAGACAAAAATGAGGTAAATTTTAATAACTTAACCTGGGATTGGAGGAACGAGATTGTTGCTTTTTTGCAGTATGGAACCGTCCCTTAAGACAAGAAAAAAGCTCACACGCTTTGGAAAAAGGCTGCTCGATATTGTTTAAAGCAAGGCAATCTTTATCGAAAAATGTTCGGTGGACACTTAGCAAGGTGCCTAGGGCCTTCACAGACGAAATATGTAAGGAGAGAGATACACGAGGGGCATTGCGGAAATCACGTCGGAGGAAGATCACCGGTAAGAACCATGATTAGGGAAGGTTATTACTGGCCTAAAATGGAAGAAGCGGAAAATTTTGTGGCTAAATGTGATAAGTGCCAAAGATACGGTAATAACATGCATAGACCTATGCAGTTGTTACATTCGGTCATTGCACCGTGGACATTTATGAAATAGAGAATGGATATCGTGGGTCCACTACCACAAGCAAAAGGACTGGTAAAATTCTTTCTTGTACTTACTGACTATTTTACTAAATTGGTGGAAGTAGGAGCATTCAAACAGGTGCGAGAAAAAGAAGTTAGAGATTTTATTTGGCGAAATATCATATGTCGATTCGATGTGCCAAAGAAAATCGTGTGTGATAATGGCCCTCAATTTATAAGCGCACAAATTACAGAGTTTTTCAAAGTTGGCAGATCAAAAGGATTACATCCACACCTTATCATCTGGTGGGTAATTGACAAGCTGAGTCAACAAACAAAGTCATTATCAATAATTTAAAGAAGCGTTTGGAGGAATCTAAAGGTAATTGGCCAGAATTGTTACCAGGTGTTTTATGGGCATACCGCACAACAACAAAAACAAGTACGGGAGAAACACCATTTTCAATGGTTTATGGAGCTGAAGCTTTTATTCCAGTTGAGATAAGAGAGCCAAGCACAAGGCTTACACAATCGTCAGAAGAGTCTAATGGTGAAGAAATGCGCATAAATCTTTATCTACTTGAAGGAAAAAGAGAAGCTGCATTAATAAGAATGACAACACAAAAGCAGATCATAGAACGATACTACAATCAAAAAGCACGCCTAAGATTCTTCAAGATTGGGGACTTCGTGCTCAAAAAGGTTTTTCAATCTACGAAGGCAGCCAATGCGGGAAAATTGAGTCCAACCTAGGAAGGACCCTACAGGATTCATGGTATTGCGGGAAAAGGAGCATACGAGCTGGAAACAATAGATGGCAAGATACTACCTTCGCATTGGAATGCCGTTCATCTGAAGAGATACTATTTCTAAGGAATACCCACGGTCAAGTATCCATATTTTAAAATTTTATTTTTGAATTGTTAAAATTTTACTAACAATTTTAGATGATAGGCAAAAAAGCTAGCCCGTACTAAATGATGAATCACGACCTGCAAGGTACGTGGAATAAATTAAAATTTCCGGTCTAGGGTTACAACTATTCTGATAGAAATTCAGATGGTTTAAGCAGTCTTCATCTATAATCGCGCCTCCGAGTCCCGTGTGTTTTTTCTTTTCAGGAAAAGGACCAAATGAGAGGAACAACCAAGTGCTCGAGACTTCATACTTCAACACTCAAATACTTGGGGGACTATATAATATATGTGTATGAAGAAGGCAAAGAAGATTGGGAAATAATCAAAGTTCAAGCCTGAGAAGTTTACTCATTGAATGAGAGCAAAGTAACGAGCTAAAGCCAAAGAAAAATCTTATCATAGTTAGGGTAAAGGCAATATACTGAAACGGGTTATAAGTAAAAACCTTGTATTCATTTTCTTTTTTGAAATCTGTTATAAGGAAAACAATTGCGAGAAAGTTATAGAAGTAATTCAAATACATATAAAGTGTTATTTAAAATTTGACAAAGTTCAAATAAAAACTTGTCGAAGTTATTCCAAAAAACATGTGTATTCCTATTTCTTTTATCGTATACTAACATCATTATGAAGTTGAGACGTCTTCTTCATTAAGTGTAGAATATAAAAGGGCCCTCTTTTATAAAATTTATGATTAATTCAAGTATTCATGAAGTTAACAGAAGCATTTTTGAAGAATAAAAATGCAAGTTATTCAGTAAGTCCTTAAAAATAAAGGCAAGAATAAACAAAGTAGAAGTTCAAACAGCAGCGGGAACTTCTCAATAGTAAAGAGTTTAGACTAAGTATGAACTTAGTCATAAAGCATAAGTTGTTTATACAAAGTGCACTGAGGACTTAACGTTTCCAACAAACCCTTAAAAAGATCAAGGGTCACAATCACATACCACCAAAAAGAAGAAGAAGAAAAAAGGAATTCAAACAACATAAACTTTTCACTGAGAAGATGAAGAGACTGAAGCAGGGTCATCAGCAGCAGCGGGCTCAACTTGACTTGAAGGAGTGGGGATACCCGTATTATCTTCAACATTTTCAGAAACTTCAGCCAAGGGAGAAGAAAAATCTTGTTTCTGCTGAGTCTTCTCAATAGTCTCTTTGATCTTGGCTAACTCAGATTCCAAGTTAAAATTCTCCTGGCTAACTTCAACGAGGGTATCATGGCGAGAATTTAAAAACGCCCAACTCACTTCAATGACAGTTTTATCTTCAAGGATCTCGTAATCTCTTTCCCAGTAAGCAATTTCATTTCTTAACTTTTCATTTTCAGCCAAGGCAGATTCATAAGAACTTTGAAGAGAAGCGTGGGAACTCTCTAAAGAGCAAACCTTATCAGAAGATACCCGGAGGTCTTCTTGAGTTTGAGACAAATTCTGCACGAGTTCACCAGCATATGCTTCTTTTTCACTCAAGAGAGCTCTCAACTCTCTAATTTCTTCACTTTCCTTGGACAATTGCTCGGAAAAAGAGGTTTCCAGACGAGCCTTTTCCTTACTTGCTTGATTTGAAGAAGCTTTTTCAACTGCCAATTCTGAAGTCAAAGTCCGCACCTGCTGCTCTAAGGTACTTTTACTTTCTTCTAAAGTTTCCATGTCGATCTGAAGACTTTCACACCGTTCCTTCCAAGTATCCTCCTCCACTTGGTAGTCACGCACTAATTGCTCTGAGAGGGTAACCCTTTTCATCATCTCCGTGCCAATTAGATTGACCTAAAAAAAAGAGGGGAAAAAATAAGAATCCTGAAGATAGAAAAATGACAAAGTAAAGCTTGAAAAAGGAATACCTTTAAAGAAGCATGCACTATGTCATTCATCAAGGTCACAGAACTATGGCTATCAAGCTTAGCTCTCTCAACTGGACCAATCAAAGGCTTTAGCCACACGTCAGCTTGACCTGATTTCCTTAAAAGGTTACCCTCAACGTGGACTTCAATGGTCACTCGCCTCATAGCATCATTCCTACTTGAAGAACCAACCTTTGTGTAAGGAGCATTTGAAGGAGGAGTAGTCGAGGGAGGAACTGTGGAAGCAGTCATAATAGCCTGGGGAGGAACGGTAACAGCCACGACCGACAAAGGAGGATTCACATGAACGGGAGTAGAAAAAGAAGCAAGAGGTGCTTCATCAGAAATCAGACCTAAATTTTCACCATCAAACCCGCGGTTAAAAAGTTGCTCAACTGAATCATGAGCAGCAACAAGGACTTCATCATCAGGAATCATTACCGGGGCTTCAATAAACTCGGTAAGAGGAATAGAATAAGGGGAGGATGCTTCATCATCAGAAATAATTCGCCTACGAGCTCGTGGCCTTTTTACTAAGGAACCCCCAGCTTCATCTTCTTCAGAATCTTGGTCACTAGCAGCTTTCCTTTTCGATGAAGAACCCAAGATTATCTCTTGGGCTCTTTCCAAAGAAATGCGGGAAGCCATAACCGCCTCGGCACTAATCCCTCGAACAACAAATCCTAATAAAAAGAAGGATTAAAATAAGTCCTGGGAAAAATAATAAAAAGTTAAATAAAAACTCTTACCATGAGTTTTCACTTTCCAACCAAATCATTGGGAAAGATGCTTCCAAGATCTACACTCCATTGGGGCTGTATTCAGTAACCTTCCTACCCAACCATGGAAATTGGAAATTTCTTCAACAATTCCTATGGTTGCTAAAAAGAAAAGGGAAAATGAGAATAAAGATCATCAAAATTGAAGAAAAAGGTACGAGAAAGTTATTAAAAAATAAAACTCACGTGCAAAATTCCACTTCTCGGGGAAGGGGACATTTTCATCACCCACTAAACCCACGGTGGGGGCAGCAACAAACCTGGCATACCAGCCACAGTCTCTGTCATCTTCTGGACTAACCAGAACTCTTTTGCTCCTAGCTACTAAAGTAAAAAACGCCTTGGCGGAAAAGTCTGGGAGAGTAAAAATGAATTAAATGAGCAAAAGATAAAAGTACATCGGCCATGTTTGTCAAATGCCTCAAACAGGCAACGGCCCTCCACACTATAGGGCTAATTTGACTTAAGCAACATTGAAAAAACGACAGAATTGAGAATAACAGGATCAATAGCAGGTTTGAATCCTAATGTGAAAGGGTATGTATAAACAAAGGAAAATCCAATTAAATAAGAGGTAATTCTTTGATTCGCGTTGGGAATTATGATAGGGAAGTCATGACTCCAATGACAGTCTTTACGAACTAAAGAAATCAGACCCTCTGTAATATGAGTTGGATAGATATCAGCACGATCTAAAGAGGATACTTGATTTTTAAGGGACTCCCTGTCATTGTAGAAAGATAGTTTCATAGGAACTATTTCTTCTACTGTAGGCTCACGAACAGGTTCAGCGGGTTCCTTACCCCTGGAAGAAGATCTTTGTGAGAAAAAACCTTTGGTTCTAAAGGAAGGACTGGAACTAGATGAAGGAAGAAAGAACCACGTACAGAAGAAGACCCAAAATTACGAAGTCTACCTCCTCTTCTACTCCTGCTAGGGGCAAGAGCGAAGTTATTAACTATGGGGACTCTTCTAGGGTTAGAGTTTAGTGAAGACATGATAGTACGAGGAAGAAGCAAATAAAAATTCAAGAATTGAATACTCAGAGAACTTTATGTGATAAGGATAAAGACGAAAACTATGTTTATACTAGGAAGCAACCGTCAAAGGAAAATGTGCAATGATGGAAAGGTCATAATGAGAATTATCGCTTCATGATTAGTGAAGATGTAAAAAAGCCCTAAAAAGCACTGCAAAGTTGCAGAGCCAATAAAAGGGTGCCACATGTGATAAGCATTAAATGGAAGTGACAATTGAAGCGTCGATTTTACCGAAGCATTAATAGCGGCAACATTCCCGCTTTAATAAAATCCACTTCCCAAATATTCAATTGATGAATAAATGGTAAGTGGGGAGACTATCTGTGTTGGAAAAAGCGAGTTTACATATTAAAGTGATTGGAAGATGACGGGTCATGACACGAAGGCTGGTCATAGAGTGATGATTGGCAAAAAGGCACGAGTTGCAATAGATACGAACAGAAGGTGCTAGTAGGGGCACGAGCAGTTATTCAAAAGACTCAACGCCCATGCCTATTTATACTTAAAAGTCACGGAGAATGAATCTGACAGCATAAGAGAGTACAGATACAATATTTAATAAACAGTAAATACTAAAAACATTATAGAATCTGTATTAAATTACAATGATTATGTAACGTAGCATTTAATGCCTTTAATTGTCTATAGTGGCCTAATTATAACAAAGACAAAACGTATATCTTTAAGATAGCTATAAAAAGGAAAGAATGGATCATTTGTAAGGGCACGAAAGATCATCTGAATATAGTGGTTTACTTTCTTTTCTTCTGTCTATCTTATTGTTAGCAAAATCACTTTCCATTATTCAGTTTTGATTATCAGTAATCCGTGTTCTTCTAAATTAAAGCTTTGACTGAAATTTCACTTTTTGGTTAAACAGAGGAGGCTTGGGGAACCTTGAAAATTCTGCCCAATCATTGGAACAAATTTCGAACAAAGATAAAAGTCTTAATTACACTATTTCTTCTAATAATATTAAACTAGTTAATTCTTATACACAAACTACCTATAGGCAACCTACTGACACTACATCCTCCCCCGACCCTAATATGTCCAAGAAACACTTGCCCTTGCATGCAAAAGATGACTGTCAAATGGTAGAAAATTTAGAACATGTGGTATCAAACAAATCTCCCCAAAATCTTATTAACAGCCTACACGCCACTCCATTCACTCTCCGGGCAGAATTATACTACTATAGGAATTATTAACCCTACAACAACTCCACCATCTAATACTACTACTATTAAAGATAACAAAACTATAAAAATCTCCATTAAAGAGAAAGATGCCAAGACTACCATTCACGGCATGGAGGAGGCCGTTCAGGTTAGTACATGTCCCTCACCATCAAAGGAACATAAACATGGACAACTTACCACCACTACAACCCTACTTCCCCAACCAACCTCTCTTCTTGATGTCCTCCTCTCAACAACAAAACTACCAACGAAACTCTTGGCTAGAAGGGGGCCTATTGGGCCATGCCATAACCTTCAATATCCAAATCAATGGGAAAGAAATGGTGGTGATAATAATTCAAAACACACGCTACCTAGCCCAACTAATCTCAGAAGGGATGCACATTGCCATGAACAACTACACAAACCAAGTTTGGATCAATAACATCGTCCACCCCCTAACACCCAACATGAACCATACTTTAATTCATGCCATGCAAGAGCAGTGGAACCTACCACAAATACCAAACCAGCACATAAACCTACCAATGAACCTTCCCTTCTTTCCACCAAACGAGAACTTGAATCTCAATCCCATCTTCCTGCCCTGGAACTAACATGCAAATCTAGATCAAGTCAATCCACCAAACAAAATCGAGTCAACTTGGAACCCTATCTCCAAGACAATGTTCAAGGACAAAACTTGAATCCAGTTCAACATCTAGTAGGGGAAGAAGAAGAAGAACCCCCACAACAAGGTATGAAACCGAGTGTGGAATTTTCAAGCCTAAGCAAAGTAAAATACTACTCTTCCCACATCTGTGGAGCAAAAAGTACATCTTCAGTTTCCCCAGCACAATGTACAAATGCTCAATGCACATTCGACCATCACAAGATCCAATAGTTGGAAATCAAGCAGTGATACTTGTTCCATCAAGGAGGAGGAACCACAACACTGTGGAAATGGAAACCAATTCCAACCAACAACAAACCCTACAAATGAATAGTGCTACCACAATCATTTTCTAGAATGTTAGGGAAGCAAACAGTGATGAATTTCGTAGAAATTTTAGGGATCTAATTGACACCCATATGCCATGCATGGTTGCACTTCTAAAAACTAGGATGATGGTGCATGGATCATTACTCAACAAGTTCAATTTCTCTTAACTAATTGAAGTACCATCAGAAGGGAATTCCGGTGGCATGGTCATCCTCTACAACCATAATATTGTCACTGTCCAACACTTCACTAGGTGAAGGTCAGGAAATCCATGCCCTTATTGAGATACGTCCATTCAAATCTCAATGGATTTTTACAGCAATTTATGCTAGCACAAAATGTCATAATAGAGATCTTATATGGGAAAACCCTAAATCCTTATCTAGCAGCTACAATAGACCTTGGATGATAGGAGGTGATTTTAATGACATTATAAGTAGTAATGAAAAATTTGGAGGAAGACCTATGAAATCGTCTAGGTCATCCAAAATATGGAAATATATCAATAATTGCAACCTAATCGACCTAGGATTTAAAGGTTGTAAGTTTACAAGGTCTAATCATAGGAAAAAAAAAAGAGGCTTAATAATGGAAAGATTAGACCGAATTTTAGCCAATGAGGAATGATTGAAAATTTTTCCTAATGCCACAATCACCCATCTACCAAAAACATACTCGGGTCATAATCCTATTTTAGTAAAGCTTAACAATGGTTGTAATTACACCCACAAGCCTTTTAGATTGGAAAATATTTGGTGCACTCACCCCGATTTTGTTAATGTAGTAGCTTCCAATTGGAATAATAAGGAGTTACTGGAAGCTACTAAATCCTTCACTGAGAATATTAAAGTATGAGGAAAAAAATACTTTTGGAAGCATCTTTAGAAATAAACAAAAGCTACTGGCTCGATTAAAAGGGATCCAAAACTCCTCCCACTATAGCCAAAGTCCTTTCCTACAAAACTTAGAGGAATCCATCATTAAGGACTATAACAATATTTTAAAATTGGAAGAGGGCTACTGGAAGCTTAGGTCCCGGATAAATTGGCTTAATGAGAGTGATGCCAATACACGATTTTCACAAGTCAGCTTCCAATAGGAAAAAGCAAAACTACATTAATATTTTTAAGAATAATGAAGGAAAATGGATTGATAACCAACAAGATATATTAGATCATACTCTTGCCCATTTTATCACTATTTTCACTACTAATCATGAGGTTACTAGTTGGTCTAGCATAAAACAAAGCCCCTCTAGCTTTGAAAATATTAACCTTCTTGAATTAGACAAACAATTGCTAGATAGTGAAATAAATTCAGCTATTCACTCCTTTAAACCCTTTAAATCCTCAGGGCCTGATGGTTTGCATCTTTTTTTCTACCAAAAATATTAGAACATTATAGGAAAGTCTGTTAGGAATTTTTGTCATAAAGTTTTTGAGAAAAGCACAATTCCTCCGGAAATCAATTTTACTTATCTTTGCTTAATTCCTAAATTTTCCAATGCCAATAACCTCAATAATTTTTGCCCCATAAGCTTATGCAATACCATCTACAAAATAATAACAAAAATAATAGCCAATAGACTCAAACCCTTCCTCGATAAACTTATCAATCCTACCCAATCTAGCTTTATAAAAAATAGAAGGGCTAGTGACAATGTCATTCTTATCCAAGAACTTATCCATCAGTTCAAAAAGTATAAAGGAAAGTCTGATAATATGTAAATCAAGATTGATCTAGCAAAAGCATTTGACAAGTTAGAATGGTCTTTCATCTATAGAACCCTCCTTTATTTTAAATTTCCTACCAAATTCTCCCAATTAATCATGTCTTGTATAACTACTTCATCTACGGCAGTTCTAGTGAATGGAACCAAAACTAATTTCTTTTATCCAAGTAGTGGAATCAGGCAAGGAGACCCAATGTCTCCTTACATTTTTATTTTATGCATGGAAATGCTATCAACATATATTAACCACCAAGTGGACATTAGGAAATGGGATTCCATCAACCTTGGTTATAACTGTCCTCCCTCGTCTCACTTATTCTTCGCGGATGACCTAGTCCTTATTGGTAATGCAAATACCAAAACAAGCGCCACTATTCTATTAGCTCTTAACCACTTATGTGAAATTTCGGGACAATCTATAAATTATAAGAAGTCCAGAATTATTTTTTGAAAGAACTACAATACCATACCATCACCACTACTAATATCTTCTCTTACCTAGGCATAAAAAGCTATAAATCCTTTGGTAAATATTTAGGATTCCCAATAATTGATGGTAATCCTAATCACAAGGACTACCAACACATTATTGATAATATGAGAACAAAGCTTTCTGGCTGGAAAACTAACATCTTAAATTTAGCTGGTAGGGCCACCCTAATTTCCTCAACATTATCTAGCCAGCTAACATATTACATGCAATATACACTATTACCCTCCAAAACAATTAAAGCGATCGACCAAATACAAAGGAATTTTCTGTGGGGTACAAACGACACAAAAAGAAAATTGCACCTAATTAGTTGGGACTTGGTAACTAAGAAGAAAGATCAAGGTGAGTTGGGTTTAAGGAAAGCTAAAACAAAAAATGAAGCCCTCCTAGCATGGAGATTAGCCAATAATTCCATGAGTTTGTGGGCTAAAAATCTAATAACAAAATATTCTTCTAGACCTAGTCAAAATGCCTCCTTCATTTGGAAAAGTATTATCAAAGGATGGACAATTTGCCAACAAGGTATGGCATGGTCTACCCACAACTCTTCTTCTCTTAATATTTGGAAAAATAAGTGGATACCAAAATCAAATAACCTTAGAAGTTATGTGATATGTCCCTGACCAAACAAGAATCTTCCCTCACATTAGTAAAATTAGAGCTAATAACAATTGGAATCTCAATGAAATCTCCTTCAATATCCCTCCGAAGATCCACCAAAAAAGTTATTTTCACCTTTGTACCCCCAGATAGTAACAAAGACACCCTAATATGGACATCAATAAAGATGGTTCTTTCTCTACAAAATTTTGTTATGATCTTATAGAAAATAACTTGCTCATATCAGTAAATTGTAATTAGATATGGAAGTTGCATTGTCCTAACAAAATAAAATATTTTCTATGGCTACGCTTCCATAATAGATTACCCTGTAGAAACTCCCTAGCTCATATAGGTATGAATATCAATGAACAATTCACAATATGTCGCAAAGAGCCGTAAACAATTGATCATATTTTTCTTAATTGCTCTATTGCTCAAATCCTTTGGAACTAATTAGGCATTAGAACAACAAACTTCCAATCAAACAAGGACAATTGGCTATCATACCTTCATGATAAAAACCCTCCCCTAACCAATAGACATCTTTCATGGTACAACTTATTTCCATTCATGCATTATTTGGAATTTATGGCTATATTGAAATAATAATAATATAAACAACAACTCTAACACTATCTCCTTAAAATGAATCATGAACTAGGCCATTGAATATAAGTTACCAACGGAGTGTGAATCCAATTGGGATAGGAAAATTGAAATAAAATTCTAATGGATTCCTCCTCGTCCAGTTTGGTACAAACTAAACATTGACAGAGCCTTTAATAGAAATGATGCTACTGGAGGCCTATCAGGTGTTTTTACGAATCAAAAGGGAGATTGAACTTTAGGATTCACTATGAAATTAATTTTAAGAGCTCCAATCCACACGAAACTCATGGCCCTCTACCAAGGGCTACTTATTGCAAAAGAAAGGAGCTTATTTCATTTGGAAATAGATACGGATGGCACACAGGTAATTAAATTTATCAAAGAGGAATGCATAACTTATGATTCTATTATTTGCTCATGCGGGTTGCTTTTATCCCAAATGGGCACGGTGGTGATGCAATATAATTTCAGGCAAGAAAATGAAGTAGCCCACCTCTTGGCAAAACATGCAAAAAATCTTACTACCTTCAATAATGTAGAATTTTTGTATTTTCCTCTACCCTTTGTCATGGCCAGGATGCTGGCGAATGAGGGTAGAAATGTTTATGTAAGGATTGTCTCCATTGCTACTTGTAGCCATCTAGCAAGAATTGGTAATCAGTATGCCATTCATGGATTATCAACCACTAGTAATAATCCCCAGGATCATATCGTTTGTAACCCCTAGTTCTATTTCTATGAAATAAATGTCCAGTTTATCAAAAAAATGTAAAGGGAAATTCAATAAAAACCTTAGAATAGGAAGGGAGAAATGTCTATAGCTTAAAAATTGAGAAGGATTTTGTTTTTTCAAACAAAGTTGGAGGGGTAACATGATTTTCACACAGCTTAAATCGATGGACCTAAAATCCAAACCAAAATCCCATTTTTTGTTTAAATCTTCGGATTATGGATCTAATTTTTAAAGTTTTTGAATTTCAGATTAGATGTTGGATGTGGTATTTGGAATTTTTTGATATTTTATATTTAGTCCATTATCCATATACAATATAACAAGTCCAATACCCCACCCATTAATCGAAAATCAAACTTAAAAAATCCCATCCAATCCGAGCTTATTTGGATTGGATTTGGCTTGTCATTTCTTTAATTAGAAAACTAAGAATTCAAACCAGAATTTTCATTTCTTTTTGGACCCCGCACAGAGAAAAAGCTTAGTTCATCGGGCTGGCAAGTTTTTACAATGCATTGGTAAGCTTGAAGGGGAGCCTTGGTGCAAGGTAAAGTTGCTGCCATATAGCTAGAAGGTCACATGTTTAAGCAACGAAAACAATAGGCTGCATATAGTAAACCCAATATAGTCCGACCCTTTCCCAACCCATTGCCATATAGTAGGAATTTAGTATACCAACCTGCCTTTTATATGGAATTGTTTGGCTTGATTCTAAGAATGCTCATTTTGTGAAATAGTATTACTTTACTTTTTCAGGTTGAATGCCAAACAAATAATTGAAAAAGGCTTTTGAAAAAGGAAAATGAAATACATAGTGAGGTACAAATTTAGTTTCAATAATTCATTGTATCAATCTGCTGATCCATTGTTGAATGTTGTGCAGGACTATATTTGATATAATTCTAAGCAAAATTGATAATCAGCATCCTTGTAATAGCTTCCTTCTTTTGTTGGATCTGCAATTCTCTCTCTTCCTGTAACGACTTTGAACACGAAAACAAGGCAGATTTTACTGCGATTGTGGACGGAACATCGACGGAGGAGTTTGTTGTCGTTGCTAACAGCTTGTTTGGATGGTTGTTACACATCGTTTCATAATGTATCGTATCGTATTGTATTGTATTGTACTGTATCGTTTGATGAATACAATGTTTGGATAGATTGTATCGTTTGCCGCATGCACTAGCAATATGAAAAATAAATTTGTAATATTATAAAGATAAATTATGATACGGGGTAAATTTATTATATAAAAAGGTAGGGTAAATGATAAAATAAAATAATTTGATAATAGTTAAAGGTGAGATGAGAGAAAAAGACAAGATAACGACGCAACCACACCAAATCGGTCGTTACATAAAGTGACACATTTCGTCGTTACGTAACGACGGATTTAACGATACGATACAATAAAATTTAAGTAACAATCAAAACAAACATCGTATTTAAAGTAACAATACGATACGATACAATAGGTAACGACCATCCAAACAAGCTGTAAAGTGACGATACCAAAACTGCCTTTTCCTATGGTTTTGCCTCTCGTCCACAATATTGGATCGCTAATAGTATGGTTCAAAGTGACATAATTTTGTTTAATTAATTTTTAAGTTATGTAATAGTAGGTGTATAATTTTTATTTACATTATCAGTATGCAAATAAACTCTTTATTTTGTTAGGCAGGACTTGAACTTGATCCACGAATTAATTCGAAGCATTTTCAAGCATATATGAAATTAGGAAGTCGCAAGAAGAGAAATTCTAAAATTGCCTTAGAGTTAATATCATACTCTAAGACAATATTACAAAATGAAATACTAATACAGTGAGAAAAATAAAAAATTTCATAAATTTAGTTCATCAATCACGTTAATATATATGCACTCTTATGTGATTTAATTCCTAAATTATGCTCATATCATCACTAGAGTCTCAATAATCTTTTCCTTTATATTAATCTTAATCACTAAAACAGAAAATGATAAATAATTTACTGTATGAACTAGTCATCAACATTCAAGTTCCTTTGGGTTTAGTTCACTCAACCTTCTTCTTCATGACTTTTAAATTATTAGTATGACAAAATTCAAATAAATAGAATAATCAAAAAATTTAAGCTTACTTACTATAGTACAGTCAACCTTCTCTATATAACAGCCTCGTTTATTCCGATATTTTTTAGCTTTTATAGTGAATGGCCATTATACACCTAAAACAACATTTAACGTTTAAATATTTTTTGGTTGTTGTAAATAGAAATTATCCAAAAATTAATTATTTTTCCTTTTTTAATGTTACATATAAAAGATAAGAAAACTATTCAAATTTAAGATCTAAAAAGATATGCATATTTCACTAGTTAAATATTGAAGAAAGCTAATACATTATTAATAAATTCATAACTAAACATATAAAGAGTTAAACTCTAAGGCAGACATTTTAAAGCTGCTTAGAAAAATAAATTCTTTCAAGATTGATAGAAGAAATTTGTAATTGTAGCTTGTTTCGTAGATTTTATTTTCTTACTAGCGATATAACGCTTGAATTGATAAAGATTCATGTCCAATTTTTTAGCAAAAAAGTATCCAATAGCTTTCCTTTGAAGACAATCTAAGAGTTTAACAGTTAAATTTTTTATATAGATATTTTTTGAAATTTGTCCAATGGAAACGATATCATGCGCAAATCTTCAAATCTTATATCTTATGCAAGACAGAAACTTTGTTTAACGAAAAAGATTGTGTGCATATTTTTAGAATTATTATAAATAATCTTAGAGATTATATATGACTTTTATAGTGGGGTAATTTAACAAAGAGCGTTCCGCAATAAATATGGATGTTACTGTTATAGGTAAAAAGTTATTATAGAGAGGTAAAATATAACTTAAATATCGGTTCTGAGGAAAACTTGGCTTTTATAGTAAATAACTATTATATAAGGATGATGTTATAGAGAGGTCTCACAGTAATTCTTTTAACAACATTTTGAAAGTTGAAATATATACTCAATATTTTCGTCCTTTGTTTCTTGTAGCAACTGGGGATCAAAAAGCACCAAATTTGATCACTTATTAAGGGAAAAATTGAAGCAAGAGCACGCTATGGGAGACATTGCAACATACATCGGACAGACCTCTATTTATTGTGTACGAACGAAATATGAATCCAATGGCAGGGTAAGAAAGGGTTTAGTTAATGGAGATATTAATTCTTCCGGTAAACTAAGAACTCCCAACTCACCATGCCCTAGGCCTTCGTAAGATCAATCTTCATAAGACATCTTGGAGTTGTTTTCATGTTATAATGTCTTAGAATGTCATGACAGATTAAGACATTGTGCAGCATGGACCTCCCCTGTAAAAATGTTGACTGATTCTCTGCTACTGAGTAATCAATTGCTGCCTTTAGTCTCTTTTGCATAGCAATTTGGAAATGCACTTGTAAAGTACATTACAACATGATATTGGTCTATATTGGCTAGAAAATTCTGGATTTCTATCTGTAGGTATACAAAATTTATTGAATTTAAATTCAATAAGTAATTTGGATTATATTTTAAATTCAAGATATATTGGTCCAAATAAATATTATGGGCTAATATAATTGACCTAATTATATAAGTCCAATAAATATGGATTAAATAAATAAGTCTTAATCCATTGGGCTATTTATTTAATCCATTGGGCTAGCCCATTTAAATTGGGTTAAAGTGATGAGCCCACTTCATTAAGCCCAAGATGTCATCTTTCTAGAGGCCCAGTTTGGTGCCACATGTCAAATGACGTGGCGGACCAAGTCAAGCGGAAGAGCCAATAAGACCATGCCATGTGTCAAAATGATAAGGCATGCCCAGTCACACTGAAAGGCCAATGAAATCGCGTCACGTGTGCAAGTGACATGTTCTGGCCAATCAAATGTGGTCATGTCACACTTCAATTTGATTGGTCAGAAAGAGTTTGTTCTTATCACAACTCTTTCCTCCCACAACTATAAATAGGGGTCTTCATAACCCAGAAAAAGGGACTAGAAGTTATAACAAGAAGCAAGAGAGAGCTCGTGGATCAAACGCTGCAAATTTTCTCTACAAGTTTCAGGCTTCAAGCAATCAAGTTCAAGTTCAAGAAATCAAGTTCAAGTTCAAGAACGAAGAACAAATCAAGTATTCAAGCTCAAGAACGAAGAACAATTCGAGTACTCAAGATCAAGAACAAAGTCAAATCAAATACAAGACGTTCAAGATCAGGGCTACTTGTTCGTGATAAAATTCGTGGCAACAATCAAAGTGTTCGCGACGGATAAATCAAATTCAAATTCAAGATCAAGCTCAAAGGCCCTTGAATTTGTACAAGAAAAGTAGAATCAGAGGAATCATAGAGATTATAACGCTCAAATATTCGAAATAAAATACTACGATTGTTGCAATATTTTTAGTCTTGATTTTATTTTCTCGACGCAAATTTATTGTCTACAAATTCTGGCACGCCCAGTGGGACAATCTCTACCTCTCATCTCAACCTTTCAATCACCAAAGTTCAAGAACATTGAAATGGCTTCGAAGAAAATCAACTCCAGATCAACATCCACCAAGGCTGCTAACTCCAGGTTCTATGCTGATGTGGAAAGCATCCTCGATGTCACCTTTGGAAGCTTCGGACCAGTTACGAGGATCAAAGCAAGCTCTTTAGGACAACAAGCACCCCAAGTGCCGTCTGCATCAACCCCTGTTTTCGGATCTTCATCCTCAAAAGGAGCAAGATCTTCCATAAATGCATCTGAAGGAGGAAGCGATGCTGCTGAAAAGATCAAGAAAACTCTTGCTCTGTTTGACCTCTCCGGCTCCAAGCACTCTGCTTTGAAGGAAGATGATGATGCTTGAAGCGATGGATCCTCCCCACTTACACCACATAGCGTGAGCCAATCAAGGATCAAATTGTGTGAAAATCCATGCTACTCTCCGTCATCCACGACAATCATGCAAGCCATGGTGACAAACACTTCATCTATGGAGGAGCAGTTGGAAAACTTGACGGAAGCAATCGCTGGCTTGACCAAATGCATGCAAAATCAAGAGGGTAGAATTGACAAGCTAACAGACAGGGTGGGAATCTTGATGGAAGAAGAATCTACCCGTGCACCCGGCAAGCTCCCAGAAGTTCTAGAGAGTGACTCTCCCCCAAGACAAGCAGCATCCACTAAGGCTATCCCTATCTCATCTGAAGGGATGATTCCAATCGATCAACTGAAGGAGTTCATCGAAGGAACCATTAAGAACAAATATGAAGTTGCTGCCAAATCCTCCCTTACATATGCAAAGCCGTACACTGCAAGGGTCGATATGTTGAAGATGCTTGCTGGCTATCAACCTCCGAAGTTTCAATAGTTTGATGGTAAAGGTAATCCAAAGCAACATATTGCGTATTTCGTGGAGACGTGCAACAATGCTGGGACTTATGAAGATTACCTCATCAAGCAGTTTGTCCGCTCGGTAAAAGGAAATGCTTTTGATTGGTACACGGACCTCGAGGATGGATCTATCGACAGCTGGGATCAACTAGAGCAAGAATTCCTCAATCACTTTTATAGCACAAGACGCACAGTGAGTATGATAGAGCTTACAAATACTCGTCAACGAAAGGGGGAACCAGTTATCGACTTTATCAATCGTTGGAGGAACGCAAGCCTCAACTGTAAAGACAAGCTTAGTGAAGCTTCAGGCATAGAGATGTGCATCCAAGGCATGCATTGGGGATTGCGCTACATCTTGCAAGGTATCAAGCCTAGCATATTTGAAGAACTTGCAACTCGTGCCCATGACATGGAATTGAGCATGGCCTCCGCTGGAAATGAAATGATACCCATCTATGAACCTCGCAAACCGAATGACAAGCAAGAAGTTAGGAAGTGGAGCAAGTTCGTACCCAAGTCTGAAAGCAAAGAAGCTATGAATGTCAATACGTCACCTATGAAGTTCATGACAAAGGTGAGCAAGAAGCAGAGTATGAAATCCACTTCTTTTCAAGACAAGACAAGTGGAAAGTTGACTCTAAAAGAAATGCAAGAAAAAGAGTACCCATTCCTGGATTCTGATGTGCCAGCCATTTTCGAAGAACTCCTCGAGTTAAATCTCATTGAGCTTCTGGAGATGAAACGACCAAATGAAGCTGGGAAAACAAATGACCCAAACTACTGCAAATATCACCGACTTGTAAGCCACCCTCTGGAGAAGTGCTTTGTCTTCAAGGATAAAGTCATGGATTTGGCTCGCGAAAAGAAGATCGTGCTTGAAGATGAGAAAGCAAGAGCAAACCAAGTCTCTATCACCTTTGGCTCATTCAGTCAGGATGACTTATGTGGTTTTAAAGAAAGTAAAGATGAAGAATTACGGGAGAGCGACAAAGCTGAAGTCAATCAACCTGATGATGATGAAGGTTGGACATTGGTGACTCATTGTAGGCACCACAAAAGAAGCCCACGAAAAGAATCAACAGAATAACTGACAAGGAAGATGATGGTAAAAAGACCAACCAAAAAGAATCCAGTTAGGCATTTGAAGAAAGCAAAAGTGGAGATGCACCATTCTCAAAAGCCACGAAATCCAGTGACCTTGGAGGAGTTTTTACCAAGTTGGTTCCGCACGAAGATTTCCCATGAGGGCATTGATGCCTCTTGTTGCCATGCTGAAAAAGGGGAAGAAAAGATTGATGACCTATCGTTGGCACCATCTTCGGAAAAGGCCATAGAGTCCACTCCTCAAGAAGTTAATGCTTGTGAGGAAAAGGTCACGTTCACAAATGACGATCTTTTTCTAGGTGACACTCCTCATAACCGCCAATTGTACCTGGTGTAAGCACGTGATTTTTGCCCTATATGAGAATTACTCCCAAAAAATTCAAAAAATAAAATAATTTTCCTTGGTGTGCAATTTTGTGATATTTTGAATAATTATTTGTATTTGTCTGTGCATGTTTATTTGCTAAATTAATAAAAAATACAAAAATATGTCGCATTTTGCATGTAGGATTTAATTCTACAATTTGTTAGTAATTAAGTTTGTTTACAAAAAATAAAAATTTACAAAAATAGGCATCGTTTGCATTTTTAGCATTTAATGTCCAAATATACAATTTTATGCTTAATTATTACTTAATTGTGCGTTAATTGTTATTTGGAGTTAATTTGCGCTTTTATAACTTAATTTAGTTCTTAATAATAATTTAAGTATTTTTATAATTTAGTTTTAGAGAAATAAAAGAAGAAAAGAGAGCGAAAATATAAAGAAAGTCGGAATTGGGCCTCTTCTTCGATTTCAAGCCACAGGCCCAAAAAATGGCCCAATCTTCCCTACGACCCAGTCCATTTCGAACTGGGTCGACCCAGTCCATAACCCAACACCCCTATTATCTTACAAACAACACAAAACAAAAGAAAGAAAGAAGAAAAAACCCTAAAAAACTAAGAAGTCATCCGCCCCCACCCCTCCTATCTTCTTCTTCTTCCTCAAGCTTCAAGCTCCATCCATGGCTGCCCTACCCCCAACGACTACCCCCTCCAGACCTCCCCCCTCACCCCGTCACACTCACACACACACGCACAATTCCTTCATCTTCTTTCTTCAATAAGAAAAAAAAACGCAGCCAACCCTCCGTCGAACCCCGTCGCGCTGCTGCATCGTCTGCTTCTTCGTAGTTGCTGTTGCATCGTCTGCTTCGTCATGCTGCTCCGTCGAACCCCGTCGCGCTGCTCCGTCATGCTGCTGCTTGCTTTTGCTACGACCAGCTATGGACGAGCTTCATTGAGCTCGAACTCGAGCTCCCATGGCTGCCGCTGCGTCTTCGTCTCCATTCGCGCTGCTGCTACTATGTCGCGCTGCTGCCTGCTCCGACGTGTTGCTGTGCTGTTCCATCGTGTTGAGCTGTTGCTCCTGGAACTGCTACTGTAGCTGCTGCGTCGTCTTCAAACGACGCCAAACGACCATCTTCTTCGATCGTCGTTTCGATCCGGTTAGTGGGTTTAAGATTTGGGTTTAACATTCTTGTCTTGTTCATCGTTGAATTAATTTTTTTAGTTTGTTCATGTGTTTTGTTGGTTTAATTTTCAGATTCAAATGAAAATTTAATTAATTGTTTTTCATTTTGTTTCATGTTAATTTTATTTATTTTTGTAAAAAGGAATTGTTAGTTTAGTTTTAATATAGAAAGGTATTAGTTTAAATCGTTCAAATCCGTTGTTTGTTGTTAATATAGATTTAGTTAGTGTTCATCTTGTTTGAAGTTCGTTTTTAATTTAGTAATATAATGAGAAGTTATGTTTTGGTTTTAATTTTTGGATCATGCATCTTTGTTATAAGTTTTGTTGGATTTAATTTAAGAAAGATTAGTTGATTATTTGAATATTAGTGATTTGAATATGTTTATTTGTTTTGTTTAAGTTTAATTCGAAGTTTGAACAAAGTTTGTTTGTTATTGTTATTGAATATTTTCATTCATGTTCATACTTTGTTTGGTTGATCTTGAATCCGAAATTTGTATAGTTTGATTTCTTGTTTATCATTTATGATTATTTATTGAATTTGTCTCATAATCTTGTTTAAGTTTAGTATAGGAATTGTTGGTTGTAATGTTGTTAGGGTTGATTTTAAGTTCAATATTATTGAATTTAGAAATCTGAATATACTTGTTTGTTGTTGTTGTTGTTGAATCGGAAAATAGGTTTGTTTGTTGCTAAAATATTGTTCAATCAAATTTTAGTTGTTCTTTGTTGTTCAATTTGTGTTCATGTGATTTGTTGTTGAAATATTGAAGAAATCATGTTCATGTGATTCGTTGTTTGAACATTGTTAGAAATTGATAATATTGTCTATATTTTGGTTAAGTTAAATTAATTGATTTGTTATAGCTATTGGGGTAATTTGGTAAATCGCAGTACGTTTGGGGGTAAAATAGTAATTGCAATAAGGTCGGAGGGGTAGTTTAGGAATTGTACATTTTTGTAATTTTTTATGTGAAGCATGAGTGACAAAATGAAATGGGGTGGGTTGTGATATAGTTATTTAATATAAAGGGGGGACAAGACAAATTTTAGTGTGGGGAATCTTGTATTTGTTTATGTTAGGCATGGGGAACAAAATATAATAAGATGGTGTGATATATTTATTTAATGTAATGGGATGAGTGGGAAGATAATGGGTTTGGTAGAGAAAGGGATTGATTTTAATTGATTAAAGGGTTGAGATTATATATAGGAAGTCTTGAAAGACACATGAAAAGACTGAAGGCAAGAAGAGAAAAAACGAAATCTGAAAAAAAGAACAGAATACAGATAGAAAAAAAAATCTGACAGAAAGAGAATAAGAGAGAGAAAAAAGGGCTGAACATTTACGAGAGAGAAAATTCCGAAAAAATATTTAAACTTTCAAAATAAAAAAAACTAAAAAAAAATCTTCTGCTTTCTTTCATTGTTTGAAATCAGAATTAATTGTTGTTTCATCAAAGCTTGAAGCTTTTTTTTTTTTTGGGATTACTGCTCCACTGGTTTGCAAACTCTGTTCCTGGGTTGTTACTGTTGTTGGGTTGTTGTTGCTGTGTTGTACTGTTATTACTGCTGCTGATTCTCATCTTCATTTTCTTTTGCTTCCAATATCAGGTACACATCTGACACGCTGGTTATTGTAATCCGAATATGAAGCATGAATACGAAAAATGAGGAGTTGAAATTCTGAATTAGCTTTAATTATATTCTGAATTTTATTTGTATGTATAATTTATTTAGTTTGCAAAAAATCAGAATCGTGTAGCTATTTAATACATATAGTGGAACATCCGACGATAGCTTAACGATTGAACTATCTACATATTGCCAAAAATAAATAAATGGTGTAGTAACTCCGTCAAGTAAAAAAAAATCAAACGAATAGGCCATCTAGTAGGAACATGGTAGAAATATTGTTTAGTTAAAAAATATTGGTTAATTTCAGCATGTAAATGGTCTAAGATTAAAATTAGATTGCTAAGTTTTTTTTTAATTTGACAAACTGATAGCATGCCTAGTATAATGTAACTAGGTAATAACATGTGAATAAGACGGCCCAGGTTTAGTTTTATGTCATACACGTTGGGCCTGGGCCTGCAGTGACAACGGACTGTCATGTTTGCATCATTTTCAAATTTTATGAATCATATTCAAAATTCATCTATAACAACTCAAGCATGTAAATAAATTAAGATATTTTTTCTTTTATTTTGTAGAGACAAATTTCAATAGGAAAATGTAAGTATTTTAGGACTGTCTTTTTTTAAAAATAAGATGAGACGAGCCTTGCCAAATAAAACACAAATTGCGGGGCCCTCGATAAAAATTTAATTGATTACTTAAACTTCGGGATGGGCCGTTTAGCAAATTTCACGGCCTTCCCCAAAGTAATAAAGCGCTAATCGCTTTAGGCGCGATATAATAATAATACATTCTTAAACACGGGTACGCATTTATGCGACCCAAATCCAAATCCCAAAACATTGAATAAAAATACGTTCCGGATCGTGGATGCATTTTATGTGACGCAATCCAAAGACATGTTTTTTAAACGATGTTCACATTCTTTAAAAATATAATAATAAAAGCGGCCAAAGGATAAAATTTGCACATAAGTTTATTAATACGTATTATATCAAATAATCAAGCCAAATATAACAGTTGAGCGACCGTGCTAGAACCACGGAATTCGGGAATGCCTAACACCTTCTCCCGGGTTAACAGAATTCCTTATCCGGATTTCTGGTTCGCGGACTGTAATACAGAGTCATTCTTTTCCTCGATTCGGGATTAAAATTGGTGACTTGGGACACCCTAAATCTCCCAAGTGGCGACTCTGAAATAAATAAATAAATCCCGTTTCGATTGTCCTTTAATTGGAAAAACTCCCCTGTACCCCCCGCGGGGGCGGAAAACGGTGGTGTGACAGCTCTGGCGACTCTGCTGGGGAATTTTCTATGAACCAGAACCACTGGTTCAGGGTTAGAAATTCGAGCTTAGATAAATTGTTATATTTGGCTTTATCTGATTTTTACATGTTTGAGCCTAATGTGCTAAATGCTGCTTTTACCGCTTTGATATTATTTGACTGTATATATAAACTGTGCCGAACCCTTCTCTCTTCACCTCCGGGGATGTGCTTACTGGTTGAGACTCCTTATTCTGTTAGTGTTATACCCTGAAATAAGAAAGAGGTCGGACAAGTTACGAAGCCGGATGGCCTTTTGGTTCCCGGTAAGTTGCCCCCTCCTCGACTCGAGTTGTCCGCTCGGGTACACAGTCTAGTACACTGACCCAGGTTTTGAATATAGAATAACGTGACTTCATGCCGGATCCCTAGTAGGAACGCTTATTTGCATCACGTTGCATTTGACTTAGGGGACTCAACACAGGGGTTGGGTCTGTCTAGGGCTAGCAACCTGAAATGAAAAAGACCATCTTGATGCATCCTATATGCTACATGTTGCATTCCTTCAAGGGTAAAAGGGTCATTTGGCGGACCAATGATAATTGAGAGTGAATGAAAAGGAAAAAAAAGGAAAAAGAGAGGGTGAATGCGAAGATAAAGCAAATAGGGCCCGGTTATGTTTTGTTACATTTTTATTTAATAAAAAAAATAAAAAAAAAATGATGAAAAATTCAAAAAAAAAATTCTTTGCACTTTTTATCATTTTTGAAAAATCAAAAATAAAAAAAAAGGAAAAAGAAAATCCAAAAGATTTTACATGTTTCATCACCTTTTAAGAAAAAGCAAAAGAAAAAAAAATATGTTTTCTCTGAATTCGTTATTTTTTTATTCGCACCCGTATCCAATCTGCCCGAACTACGCGGGTTTGATTCTCACCGGATGTGAGATACGTAGGAAACCCTCATCGGGTTCAACCCCCCTTTTTCTAAAATAGGCAAATATATATATATATATATGTCAAAATTTTAATTTTGTCATGAATAAGTCGGGTGATGCTGTTTTGTCAAAAATAGCCGAATGTTCCCGAAAGGGACGCCAGAGGGCTGACTTTGCATAAACAGCCACTTTTCGGGTCATGTTTAAGATTTGGTCTAGTGGACCCCCACAACCTTAAAAATCTTCGTCCCCGAGGCGTTGAAAGGCCGTGTTTGCAATGTTGAGTTTTCTATTTTTGAAAAATGATAAAAAGAGTCATAAATAAGTCGGGTGATGTTGTTTTGTCAAAACTAGCCGAATGTTCCCGAAAGGGACGCCGGAGGGCTGACTTTGCATAAACAGCCACTTTTCGGGTCATGTTTAAGATATGGTATAGTGGACCCCCACAGCATTAAAAATCTTCGTCCCCGAGACGTTGAAAGGTCGTGTTTGCAATATTGAATTTTCTATTTTGAATAAAAAAACGATAAAAAGAGTCATGAATAAGTCAGGTGATGTTGTTTTATCATAAATAGCCGAATGTTCCCGAAAGGGACGCCGGAAGGCTGACTTTGCATAAACAGCCACCTTTGGGTCATTTTTTTTAGGGATTTTGGTCCAGTTGACCCACACAGCCTTAAAAATCTTCGTCCCCGAGGCGCTGAAGGGCCGTGTTTGCAACACCAAGTTTTTATTGTAATTTGAAAAAAAACAAAGAGTCAGCGGTCAGGTGAATACCGTTTGGGCTTTTGGTCAAAGTAAGTCGAGCCAGCTTCGGCAGTGTCTTAAACCGTTCTTGCCGAAATAGCCTTAGAGTATCTCTCAATTGTCGAAAGGTTATTTTCGTAAAAGAATGGACAAGTTTGTAAAGTATCATAAAATAATCCTCCCCGGCCTCAAAATTCATGTGAAATTTGGAAGGGGCCACGTTTGCAAAAATAATCGTTCGGTTGCATTTGTCAAACGGAGAAAGGAAGCTGGCCATTTGTTTTTGGAGTTTGTAAATCTTTTATTAGAATATGTGGGTTGTTTGATTTTCGAGTTTGTAGGTCATCTTCAAACCTTTGAAATCCAGTTTGTTTTAATATGAAAATTGAAAAAATGTTGTTTATCTTTTATTGGTCCGAACTACGCAAGGTCTGATTCATGTGGGGTCATGATACGTAGGCAATCTCCATAAGATTTGACCACAACAAAAAAATGAGAAAAAAAAAGAATGAAAAAAAAGAAAAAAAAAAGAAAAAAAAATGAAGAAAAAAAATCGAAAAAAAGAAAAGAAAAAAAAATAAAAAATGAAAAAAAAGAAGAGGAAAAGTTGTTATTAATAATGGGGACCGACGGAGTCCATTCTAACCTGTTTCGCTTTGAATCACAAAGAAAGTTAAGGTGGTTGTTTTGTGGTAAGCCGGAAATACAAGACCCAGAAGCACACTTTGCGGGGATCAGGCCTGATAACAGAAGCACTCGAATCCTATTGGGACTTGTTGACTAAAGTTGATGATATTGAAGTTGGCAATGGTCTGGGCAATACTGATGCGAAGCTCAGTGGCTGAGATGCCAGTTTTGATAAAATGGGAGGACGCTCCGTTCCTTGGTTAGCAGGAGAGAAGTTTTTGGTGGCTTATTTTGTTGTCATTTCTGTTGTCCGGATTATTCTTAGGGTTGTAATCCGAATATTGTCTTGTGTCAAACCTTCTTATCTTTCCAGTTTGTCATATCAGTTTGTTTAAGTTTTGTCAAGGCTGTGTTAGGATTTTATTATGGTTGTTTTGTTTGTTTTATTATTCAAACCATTTCGCCGGTAGTCTAATACAAAAGCCGGTCTTTTATTGTTTCCAGTCATCTTTTTGTTTAGTCCTTTTATCATTTTTGTTCAGCGTCGATTCTCGTGACATGACATGCGCACACAGTTTGGGTCTAATCTTAAAAGTTAATCATAAAACCCTCGGAAGGTGATCAAAGCATTTAAAGGAAATAAGAACGGTTTGAGATTATTTGAAGCCTGAGTCATGTGGAACTGGGGCAAGTAAAACATAAAGAAAACCGTTAAATGCAAGATTCGCCAAATTGGCATGAGGGTCGTTCATGAGAGTGAGAGTGTCGCCCAGCAGTGCTTTAGAAATGACAAATGAAAAAGCAAGTGTTTAACATAATTGTCAAGTCCAGCACCATCGGGAGAAGCTACAAATCTATGTTCAATTGTGTTGTTTGCACTTGGCATGTTTTGAAGACTGGAATGACGAAGGCATTTTGTTCTGCTACCTAAACACTTTATCCTTTGTTACCCCTTTTGAGCCTTATTAATTTCCTTCATACCCCTCGTTCGGAATCAATAGCAACGACTAGGAAATACGAGCCTGGAAGGTAAAGAAAAAAAATCAACAAAAAACAAAAAAAAAGAAGAAGAGAAAAAATGATGAAAAATGCTAACAAAAAAAAAAAGTCAAATGAAAAAAGAGGAATTGGGAACTACATTTGACCTGATTCCTCAAAGAGGATACGTAGGCGCTTCACGGCTCGGTCATAGGGTGCATAATGGGCACAATGGTCATAGTGTACATGGTGTAATAAAAATAATAAAAAATAAGTAAATAACCCCCAAGCAAGAAACTGGGTCAAGGGTTGAGCTTGTGGTAAGCAAAATTGGTTCCGAAGGTTGTAATTTTAAAACCCCAAATTTATTTTGTTTTTGAGCCTTTAATACCCTTTTTTTCTAGCCTGTCCAAAAACCCACATTACGGTCCAAAGAAAGACCTTCTGACCAGTCTGCAAAAGATGCCAAGTCAAACAAATGAGAGTCTTACCGGCGAACATAACATTCTGTTCCACAGCAGAAAAGACTCTAATCTCCAGCAGAGAGAGTCATACCGGCAACACTCCAAATCCCCAGCTGGAAAGTGATACAAATGAGAGAGTCTTATCGGTGAAAATCTTCGCGGACACCATAAGGCGATGAAAGCTGAGAGAAAAACCAAAATGAGAGAGACTTGATAGTGAAAACCCTTCGGGCATTACAAGTCGAATAAGATTGAGAATCAGATGGGGAATTGCCAATTGAAGGTCTTGAAAGACGATTAACGATGGAGGATAGGCCACATATGCATGTCATGACCATTAGAGTCGGTGTCTGCGTTTGATAGGTTTTTATTTATAGTTTCTTTTGTTACAGAGTCATCTTTTTCTTTTGTCTTTTATTCTGTTCCCTTTTATCTTTTCCTTTCACAGAAAATTCCCCAGTAGAGTCTGTTTGGTTAGAACCAGCGGGAAATGATTTCAAAATAGGCCATCATCTATCCAATCATGCAAGATGAGATCTGACTAGTACATCCAAATGGTATAGTCAGCAAGGAACAAGCGCGAGGCCAGTGTCAAAAAAGATATCCCCAGCAAAAGGGAATTGACAAAAGGATTGACGAGTGTCAAGAGGGATATCCTTGCCAAAACCAAGGTTATAAACCTCAAGGCCAAGGCCCATGAACAAAGCAAGGAAAGCAATGAGCATGATTTGGGGAATTTCATACTACACTAAAAGGTCGGGGAAATGCTAGTTTCCGAACTATGCCACAAAAAAAGAAGGATATCCTCAGCAGAAGGGGATTATCCCCAGCAAATAATATCATCCTCAACAAGTTGTGGAACACACAGCAAGGAAGGAGAAAGGGAAAACCATCCCAGTAGGAGTATCACAACCAACCACCACATTTTAAAACTAACAAATTTTGTTTGATTTGAAACAGGTAAAGGAAATGGCATTGATGCCAGAAATTCATGCCACAAAGGGATATCATCAAACTGGGGCAGAAAATTTTCCTTCCATTTAGAAAATTTTCTGGAAGTCAGGTACCCATTTGGGGAAAAATAAAGATAACAAGGGAAGTGATCTCTGAACCAGTGTTGCCCCCAACGTAATAAGTTTCAATGGAGGAAGTTGTTCCCCAGCAGACAGAACAAAGGGATGAAGCTTGTGCTCAGAAAAGCAAAAGGCCAGTATCATTCCCAACAGCCTTTCGAAGAGTGAAGCACTAGTTCTGAAAGAATCAGAATCCCCAGCAGTGTTATCCTCGACAGCGTTATCCCCAGCTGATAACATTCTATCCCCCAACAGGTAAGTAAATAATTCCCCAACAGTGTTATCCCCAGCAGTTTCGAGGAGTCCAACACAAGTTTGGTGAAAATCGGTATCCTCAGCGGTTCCTTTCAGGGAAAGGCAAAACAAGTCTCAAGGGAGTTAATCTTTGAAGGAAGAAGCTATGCATAAAACAAAAACACCAAAAAAAAAGAATAAAAAAAATAAAAAAAAGAAAAAAAAAGAGAAAAAAAAGGAAGCAGTTTGCAGAGGAATGAAACATCCTACTTAAAAGGAAGTAATTTTGGAAGGAGTAAGATAACATATTTACTCAGGAGATTTATCCCCAGCGGTGTTATCCTTAGCAGGGTTACTCAGCAGTTCGCAGTGTTATCCCCAGTGGCTCATCGAGATGTAGAAGCATCCTCGACAGAGTTTTGGGCAACCCAGAGTGGGTAAGGAAGAAAAGGAAAAGTCATCCCCATCAAAATAATCCCCAGCAGTTTCGAGGGAAGACAACACAGGTAAGTAAATAATTCAGGAAGAAGGAAATGGTTCACGCATAGGAGATGCATTTCCTTAAGTGAAGATTTCATTAATAGGAGAGGCATTTCCTCCTAAGTTTGTTTTACCCATAGGAGATGCATTTCCTCCTAAGTTTAGTTTCACCCATAGGAGAGGCATTTCCTCCTAAGTTTAGTTTTTACCCATAGGAGAGGCATTTCCTCCTAAGTTTAGTTCACCCATAGGAGAGGCATTTCCTCCTAAGTTTAGTTTCATTCATAGGAGATGCATTTCCTCCTAAAGTTTAGTTTCACCTATAGGAGATGCATTTCCTCCTAAGTTTGTTTCACCCATAGGAGATGCATTTCCTCCTAAGTTTGTTTTAGTTTCACCCATAGGAGATGCATTTCCTCCTAAGTTGTTGTTGAACCAATAGGAGAGGCATTTCCTCCTAAGTTTAGTTTCACCCATAGGAGATGCATTTACTCCTAAGTTTGTTTTTACCTATAGGAGAGGCATTTCCTCCTAAGTTGTTGTTGAAAGCAGGAGTCCGCCTGGAAAATAGAGACATTCAATTTCAAATTTAGCAATCAGGAGTCCGCCTGGAGAATAGAGACATTCAATTTTAAATTTAGCAATCAGGAGTCCGCCTGGAGAACAGAGACATACTTTTCAAGTTTGATGTAAGGAGTCCGCCTGAAGAACAGAGACATACAGTTTAAATTTCAAAAGTAAGGAGTTCGCCTGGAGAATAGAGACATTCAATTTTAAATTTAGCAATCAGGAGTCCGCCTGGAGAACAGAGACATACTTTTCAAGTCTGATGTCAGGAGTCCGCCTGAAGAACGGAGACAAACAGTTCAAGTATTGGTTGAAGTCAGGAGCCCCCCTGAATAACAGAATGGCGATTTATTGGTTGAAGTCAGGAGCCCACCTGAAGAGAGGAATGGCGTTTATTTTTAAAGTTGTTGTTGAAGTTGGGAGCCCGCCCATAGAACAGAGGCATACATTTCAGTCTTTTTATTCCAAGTGTTGAAGTTGGGAGCCCACCCATAGAACAGAGGCATACATTTCAGTCTTTTTATTCCAAGTGTTGAAGTTGGGAGCCCGCCCATAGAACAGAGGCATACATTTCAGTCTTTTTATTTCAAGTGTTGAAGTTTGGAGTCCGCCCATAGAACAGAGGCAAACATTTCAGTCTTTTCATTTCAAGTGTTGAAGTTGGGAGCCCGCCCATAGAACAGAGGCATACATTTCAGTATTTTTATTTCAAGTGTTGAAGTTGGGAGCCCGCCCACAGAACAGAGGCATACATTTCAGTCTTTTCATTTGAAGTGTTGAAGTTGGGAGCCCGCCCATAGAACAGAGGCATACATTTCAGTCTTTACATTTCAAGCGTTGAAGTTGGGTGCCCGCCCAGATAACAGAGGCATACATTTCAGTTTTTCATTTCAAGTATTGAAGTTGGGAGCCCGCCCATACAACAGAGGCATACATTTCAGGAATAAGTCAGAGGACAATAAAACAGAGGGTTACAATAGGAATCCCCAGCAGGAAACAATAAAAATCCCCAGCACCGAGAAGCAGAAGGTTGCAACAAGAGGTCCCAGCACAAACTCAAGTGCATGTGTCAAAAGGAAGAAAAGCATCGGAAGAAAAGCACTGGAAGAAACGCAAGCAGACAAGAAAGCAAGGCAACAAGAACAAATTGCAGTCTAGCCTAGCTTCTTGTTTTCTTTTAAGCATGGTGTAACAAGGAGATCGGTAAGCAGTGGTAATAGCATGCAACAACAGTAACAATGCAGTCTCACGGTAGTCCCAACTACCAAAACTTCCCGAACTACATTGACCTGATTCCTGTTTAGCCCAGGATATGTAGGAAACCTTTGAAGCAAAGGTTCGGTCAAATCTTTTTAAAAAAAATGCTTCACACGGAGTACTCAGATGGGCAAAAATCGCTCGCTTTATCTTTGCACGAAAACCCTTCGTGTCTTCGGGCAAAGAGGGGCAGCTGTAAGCACGTGATTTTTGCCCTATATGAGAATTACTCCCAAAAAATTCAAAAATAAAATGATTTTTCTTTGGTGTGCAATTTTGTGATATTTTGTGATATTTTGAATAATTATTTGTATTTGTCTGTGCATGTTTATTTGCTAAATTAATAAAAAATACAAAAATATGTCGCATTTTGCATGTAGGATTTAATTCTACAATTTGTTAGTAATTAAGTTTGTTTACAAAAAAATAAAAATTTACAAAAATAGGCATCGTTTGCATTTTTAGCATTTAATGTCCAAATATACAATTTTATGCTTAATTACTACTTAATTGTGCGTTAATTGTTATTTGGAGTTAATTTGCGCTTTTATAACTTAATTTAGTTCTTAATAATAATTTAAGTATTTTTATAATTTAGTTTTAGAGAAATAAAAGAAGAAAAGAGAGCGAAAATATAAAGAAAGTCGGAATTGGGCCTCTTCTTCGATTTCAAGCCACAGGCCCAAATATTGGCCCAATCTTCCCAAACGACCCCGTCCATTTCGAACTGGGTCGACCCAGCCCATAACCCAACACCCGTATTATCTTACAAACAACACAAAACAAAAATAAAAAAATAAAAAAAGAAAACCCTAAAAAATACTAACCCATCCGCCCCCCCCCCCCCCTCTCTCTTTCTCTCTTCTCCTTCACCATCTTCAAGCTCCATCCATGGCTGCCCTACCCCCAACGACCACCCCCTCCAGCCCTTCCCCCTCACCCCGTCACACTCACACACACACGCACAACTCCTTCATCTTCTTTCTTCAATAAGAAAAAAAACGCAGCCAACCCTCCGTCGAACCCCGTCGCGCTGCTGCATCGTCTGCTTCTTCGTAGTTGCTGCTGCATCGTCTGCTTCTTCTACTGTTGCTGCCCGCTGCTGCATCTTCTCCTTCTTCTACTGCTGCTGCCCGTCGAGCAGCTGATTCGAAACCACCTCGTCGTCGCTGGACAGAAAACCAACGAGCAACATGAGGTGAAGAAGAAGAAGCAACAGTCTTGGAGATGTTGTTGTCCGCCACTGCTGCGTTTTGCTGCTGCCAACTGCTGCGTTTTGCTGCTGCCCGCTGCTGCTCCATCATGCTGCTGCTTGCTTTTTCTACGACCAGCTATGGACGAGCTTCATCGAGCTCGAACTCGAGCTCCCATGGCTGCCGCTGCGTCTTCGTCTCTATTCGCGCTGCTGCTACTATGTCGCGCTGCTGCCTGCTCCGACGTGTTGCTGCTGCTGTTCCATCGTGTTGAGCTGCTGCTCCTGGAACTGCTACTGTAGCTGCTGCGTCGTCTTCAAACGACGCCAAACGACCATCTTCTTCGATCGTCGTTTCGATCCGGTTAGTGGGTTTAAGATTTGGGTTTAACATTCTTGTCTTGTTCATCGTTGAATTAATTTTTTTTAGTTTGTTCGTGTGTTTTGTTGGTTTAATTTTCAGATTCAAATGAAAATTTAATTAATTGTTTTTCATTTTGTTTCATGTTAATTTTATTTATTTTTGTAAAAAGGAATTGTTAGTTTAGTTTTAATATAGAAAGGTATTAGTTTAAATCGTTCAAATCCGTTGTTTGTTGTTAATATAGATTTAGTTAGTGTTCATCTTGTTTGAAGTTCGTTTTTAATTTAGTAATATAATGAGAAGTTATGTTTTGGTTTTAATTTTTGGATCATGCATCTTTGTTATAAGTTTTGTTGGATTTAATTTAAGAAAGATTAGTTGATTATTTGAATATTAGTGATTTGAATATGTTTATTTGTTTTGTTTAAGTTTAATTCGAAGTTTGAACAAAGTTTGTTTGTTATTGTTATTGAATATTTTCATTCATGTTCATACTTTGTTTGGTTGATCTTGAATCCGAAATTTGTATAGTTTGATTTCTTGTTTATCATTTATGATTATTTATTGAATTTGTCTCATAATCTTGTTTAAGTTTAGTATAGGAATTGTTGGTTGTAATGTTGTTAGGGTTGATTTTAAGTTCAATATTATTGAATTTAGAAATCTGAATATACTTGTTTGTTGTTGTTGTTGTTGAATCGGAAAATAGGTTTGTTTGTTGCTAAAATATTGTTCAATCAAATTTTAGTTGTTCTTTGTTGTTCAATTTGTGTTCATGTGATTTGTTGTTGAAATATTGAAGAAATCATGTTCATGTGATTCGTTGTTTGAACATTGTTAGAAATTGATCATATTGTCTATATTTTGGTTAAGTTTGATTAATTGATTTGTTATAGCTGATGGGGTAATTTGGTAAATCGCAGTACGTTTGGGGGTAAAATAGTAATTGCTATAAGGTCGGAGGGGTAGTTTAGGAATTGTACATTTTTGTAATTTTTTATGTGAAGCATGGGTGACAAAATGAAATGGGGTGGGTTGTGATATAGTTATTTAATATAAAGGGGGGACAAGACAAATTTTAGTGTGGGGGAATCTTGTATTTGTTTATGTTAGGCATGGGGGACAAAATATAATGGGGTGGTGTGATATATTTATTTAATGTAATGGGATGAGTGGGAAGATAATGGGTTTGGTAGAGAAAGAGATTGATTTTAATTGATTAAAGGGTTGAGATTATATATGAAAAAAAAGAACAGAATACAGATAGAAAAAAAAAATCTGACAGAAAGAGAATAAGAGTGAGAAAAAAGGGCTGAACATTTACGAGAGAGAAAATTCCGAAAAAATATTTAAACTTTCAAAATAAAAAAAAAAACTTAAAAAAAATCTTCTGCTTTCTTTCATTGTTTGAAATCAGAATTAATTGTTGTTTCATCAAAGCTTGAAGCTTTTGTTTTTTTTGGGATTACTGCTCCACTGGTTTGCAAACTCTGTTCCTGGGTTGTTACTGTTGCTGGGTTGTTGTTGCTGTGTTGTACTGTTATTACTGCTGCTGATTCTCATCTTCATTTTCTTTTGCTTCCAATATCAGGTACACATCTGACACGCTGGTTATTGTAATCCGAATATGAAGCATGAATACGAAAAATGAGGAGTTGAAATTCTGAATTAGCTTTAATTATATTCTGAATTTTATTTGTATGTATAATTTATTTAGTTTGCAAAAAATCAGAATCGTGTAGCTATTTAATACATATAGTGGAACATCCGACGATAGCTTAACGATTGAACTATCTACATATTGCCAAAAATAAATAAATGGTGTAGTAATTCCGTCAAGTAAAAAAAAATAAAACGAATAGGCCATCTAGTAGGAACTTGGTAGAAATATTGTTTAGTTAAAAAATATTGGTTAATTTCAGCATGTAAATGGTCTAGGATTAAAATTAGATTGCTAAGTTTTTTTTAATTTGACAAACTGATAGCATGCCTAGTATAATGTAACTAGGTAATAACATGTGAATAAGACGGCCCAGGTTTAGTTTTATGTCATACACGTTGGGCCTGGGCCTGCAGTGACAACGGACTATCTTGTTTGCATCATTTTCAGATTTTATGAATCATATTCAAAATTCATCTATAACAACTCAAGCATGTAAATAAATTAAGATATTTTTTCTTTTATTTTGTAGAGACAAATTTCAATAGGAAAATGTAAGTATTTTAGGACTGTCTTTTTTTAAAAAATAAGATGAGACGAGCCTTGCCAAATAAAACACAAATTGTGGGGCCCTCATAAAATTTAAATTGATTACTTAAACTTCGGGATGGGCCGTTTAGCAAATTTCACGGCCTTCCCCAAAGTAATAAAGCGCTAATCGCTTTAGGCGCGATATAATAATAATACATTCTTAAACACGGGTACGCATTTATGCGACCCAAATCCAAATCCCAAAACATTGAATAAAAATACGTTCCGGATCGTGGATGCATTTTATGTGACGCAATCCAAAGACATATTTTTTAAACGATGTTCACATTCTTTAAAAATATAATAATAAAAGCGGCCAAAGGATAAAATTTGCACATAAGTTTATAATACGTATTATATCAAATAATCAAGCCAAATATAACAGTTGAGCGACCGTGCTAGAACCACGGAATTCGGGAATGCCTAACACCTTCTCCCGGGTTAACAGAATTCCTTATCCGGATTTCTGGTTCGCGGACTGTAATACAGAGTCATTCTTTTCCTCGATTCGGGATTAAAATTGGTGACTTGGGACACCCTAAATCTCCCAAGTGGCGACTCTGAAATAAATAAATAAATCCCGTTTCGATTGTCCTTTAATTGGAAAAACTCCCCTGTACCCCCCGTGGGGGCGGAAAAAGGAGGTGTGACACCTGGTTGGCTATATGCATGATGAAAGGGTAAACATTTTGCCAATCCATACTGTGAAAGAACTTGGTATTCCCATGAACGAACTCTCAGAAAGTCGTGTGATGATCCAAGGATTCAACCAAGGGGGGTGATGATAGGCTATAATTACGTATTTTAGTCGATTGTTACACTCTAATTTACTGCTCTTTAGTTCAGTTTGCGCTTTAATCGCTAGTGTTTTGCACTAACGGTGTGTTTTATTCCTTGTAGGAGTGATTCCGAGCTATATATATGTTATGGAATGAATTCAAGTGATTTGGAGCTTTGAAGTCTGAGTAAAAGCCCAAGGAATTAAGCCGGGATCGTATTCGGGGATCAACGGATGATAAAGCAACAAAACGAAGACTCGAGTAGGCATATTGCGCATGGTCTAGTAAAATACACATAACTTTTTTCTTTCAGAACTTCATTTGGGCTCCACAATATATTGTTGGAAAGCTTACTCAAAGGGCTACAACTTTTATGTTTTACAATTTTTCAAATTCTAAACGTAACAGGGTGAAAAGTGCGGTCGAAACCGTGACCGCGCAGCTGAGGCGGGCTGAGGCAGTATACCTGCCATATACCGCGGTTGACCGCGGCCGCGGCAGTCCAGACGTGAAATATTGTCCTTTTTCGCTTAGGAGAAGGTATAATTGTTTGGGCCTGACCCTACTTGGTATATATACATGGAAAAACGGTATTTTTAAGGGTTGGACACACTTTTGACATAAAATTAGACCTAAGGAGGCTAACGAGACGGAGGATTCGACCTAAGGAGTCAAGAACAAAATAGGAGCAAGGCGTGGAATTCGTCAACGAGTTTTTCCTTCCTCTTCCTATTTTTCATTGTTGGTTATGATTTTTAGTATTGTAGTTTTACATACTATTATGAATAGCTTAATTGTTATCTAAGGTTTTGATAGAACCTTTTGTAGGATAAATTCTTGTAAGGTTTTTATATAATTGAGCCATTGGATTTATCTACTTGTTCAACTACGTGTTTATTGGTGTTGATTGACTGGCCATCGATTGACTGTGCCTATTTATTATGTGTTGCTTAAGAAAGGATACATATTTAGGTGGTTGTTGAACAACGTCACTCCTAACGTATGTGAGAAATCAATAAAGCAGGTTTAATAGTAGGTTTAGAAATAACAAAGCCTTGACATGGTTATAATGAGCGGTTAGATAAAGCCAACTAGCGTAGTTCGAGAGAATATATCTAGTAAATTATTGTAGTTGCTCGAGAGAGAATTACGACACCTAAAGTGCTCACGATCAGTAGAGAATACATTGAAAAAATTGTAGGGAACATAGCTAGAAGGATTCCGACAATTGGAGAAATCATAACTCTAGACCTCCTTAATTTAGTCTCCAACCCTTTGTCTCATTAGTTGATAATTTTACCGTTTTCTAGTATTTGCTAGTTAATTAGTTAGAAATATAAATCTCAATCTTTATAATTTAGAAAATTGTTCAAACTTGTCTTTTTAGTGATATTAAACAAATATAGCTAAGCCTTAGTTCTCTGTGGGATTCTACTCCGGACTTTTAGACCGGATTATATTTGCAGCGACCGCTTATCCTTTTTAGGACTATAGTTGGGCGTGATCAAATTTTGGCGCCATTGCCGGGGAACTAACAGTGTAGTTTTAACTGTATATATTGCTAGGTTTCGAGTTTGAACTTTTTATTGTGCTTTCTTTTGTTTTTTTTGTTTTTTTTATAGCTATTGATTTGAGAAACATGATATCTTGGAATTATGGGAATTTAGGTGTAGTAATTCTATTATTAATCTCCCATGGCAAAATTTTCAAAACGTTCCTGAGAGCGAGTTATGTGCACCAACTCAATCTTATTTGTGGAATGTGTGTGATGTGTGTTGTGGTAAAAATGGTCACTTTTATGGTTGTGCTTATATTTCTTATCTTCCATCAACCCCTTACTATGATGGTTCTACCTTTTCTTGTGAAGTTAACAGGAACAAAGAACCTGGGGATGCTGGCCTGAAGGAGATCAAGGATATTATAAAGTGCCTTCTGGAACAAAATAATGAGAAACAACTGCAGATAGAGAGGCAACATGCAACTATTCGCAACTTGGAGGCTCAATTGAGTCAAGTTGTTGGAGCTGTTAATGCTCAACAAGCAAATATTGGGGATAGTAGCCAAGAAGAGCATGAATTTGAGATGTTAATTAAGGAGGTCAGAGTAGAATATCATCAACCTAGCCAACTACAATTTGAGGATGTCAATGTTGAAGAAGTGAGACTAGAGTCAGCCAAGGACTTTGATGATACAAATTTTGTTTGACTCTAGTATCATTGATATTGAGGATGTTGTAAGTCCTGAAGTTCATATGTTTGAGCGCATTGGTCCTCACTCCAAATATTTTTTCACGTTGGGCTTGGATGATGATATGGAAATAGAGTCATCCGAGCCGCTTGAGGAGTCAAGGAATGAGGAACAAGGTGCCTACAATCTGGAATTTTTCTTGCCAGAAAGACAGGACTGCATACCTCATTTAAAAGCCAAGAAGAGTAAAATAGTACAATGGTTGCTTAGGACAATTAGATTTGTTCCTCCACCCCTAGATCATAGCCGAAAACTTGATTCCAAATTGGGGGTTCAATTTATAAGCTCAAGGTGGAGGCAAAAAGTGATTTGCGTCGTGCCGCGACGTTAAATCAAGCGCTTGTTGGGAGGCAACCCAACTTTATTGCTTTCTTTTATTTTTTTATTTTTTTAATTGAATTATTTTTATAGTATCAATTTTTTATTTTCTAGGAGCATGGAAAGCAAAGGTATTGGAAATATGCAACAACAAACCAAATGGTTGGAACTAAGTGTGAGGTACTCGCACGAAGGATCAAGCTTGGGAGAAGTCTGAGTACCCCATGAGCTGTTAGTGCTTCGGCCTTTGGCCTACCAGGGAGTCGCTTTTATCCTTTTATTAGTTATGGTGTGCATTGGGGACAATGCACAATTTTAAGTGTGGGGTGAGGAGATTGTCTGGGTGACTTTCTATGCTATTTTAGTTGTGTTAGTTTAATTGAATAATTTTTTTTTAAATAAAAAAGATTGGACTTTTCCCTACGATGAATCTATTAGACAATTTTCTTGAGGGATTTAAGTCTAAAAAAAACAAAAAGATTTTCTTTTGTTAGGTAGTGTACCAATTACCCCTTGATTTTTCTTCAAACCACGGTTCTTTTTCAAGGGTTTTATTTGAACCAGGTGTAGTTAGTTTTTTTTGGAGTAGGAGTCATTGTGTTGTGCTTTGAATTGAAGCAATATCTCTTGACTTGGTTAAGCCTTTAGAATAGTGAGTACTTTGGTTGTGATGCATAGGCTCAGTTTTTGACTCTTGTAGAAGTACTTTAAATTGTATTATCTTAATTTTGCTTAACTGCTTTGACTAGAGTATCTATGAATCCAATCCTGAGTGAGTTATGTGCCATGTGTGTGTAAGGTTTTGCGTTATCCAGTGCATTACATTTGATGCCTAGAACTTGCCCTGTGTGTTTGTAAAGCGAAATAGTAGTGTTGTTCAGTCTTGGAAGTGATATAGGCATTTCTTTATTGAGCCAGATATGTATATTTTACCCGCCTAATTATTTTGTATCGTAGTTAACCCCTTTGAGCCTGTAATCTTGTTTCTTTGGCAACCACATTACAAGCCTTACACATTTATTTGAAATAACCATCTATTTGAACCATTGTAACCTCTCATGAGCACTTAAATTGTTTATAAACTTGTAAAGGTTAAAGTGTGGGGTGGTTGGTTTGGCTTTTGAGTGGAACTAATTAAATAAGGAGAAATGTGCACTGTTTTGAAAAAGTAAGAGCCACTTGAATTGAAAAAAAATAGTTGTATTGTTGTGGAAAAAAAATTCCTTGATAAGTGGTGGCTCTTGATGTAAGTGTACTTAAAGAAAACTGGGGTAATATACATTGATATGAAGGTGGAGTTTTGGTTTGACATAAGTATGAGGTTTGAATGTTAAAGTATATGTATTAAAGTGCTTACGGAGGTGTAGTCACTCTTATATCTAAATGTATCCTACCCGTCTCGTAGCCTATATTATAACCAAATAAAGTCCTAGTTGATCCTAGATTGAATGAGTTTTATTAGTGGAGTAATACACTACGGGCAAACTTATGGTGCAACTTTTGTGGCATGTGAATATTATTTCTGAGAGTGAGTGAATTCTTTCTATTTTGAGTTCCCAAGTGTTCTTAAATTTTATTGTGTGGAACTACTCTCTTTTGTTGTGTGGGCACTTGATTCATGAAGGAAAGGTAATGTCAGTGACCTCTATGTTAGAGTAAGTAGGTGAATTGTGAATAATGCGTGGTACTTGTGAGTCAATTCTTGAGGTGAAGATGTTACACTTTTGTGCTTAGTCTATTTTAAATATTCTTGGTGTGATGAGTTGGGAAAATTGTTTAAAAAGGTCGTATCAATATAAAGTGTAGTTTGATTGCTCGAGGAAGAGCAATGGTTTAAGTGTGGGGTGTTGATGATCGTCTATAATTACGTTCTTTAGTCGATTATTACACTCTAATTTTCTGCACTTTAGTTGAGTTTGCGCTTTAATCGCTAGTGTTTTGCACTAACGGTGTGTATTATTCCTTGTAGGAGTGATTTCAAGCTATATAGATGTTACGCTTTTGTGCTTAGTCTATTTTAAATATTCTTGGTGTGATGAGTTTGGAAAATTGTTTAAAAAGGTCGTGTCAATATAAAGTGTAGTTTGATTGCTCGAGGAAGAGCAATGGTTTAAGTGTGGGGTGTTGATGATCGGCTATAATTACGTTCTTTAGTCAATTATTACACTCTAATTTTCTGCACTTTAGTTGAGTTTGCGCTTTAATCGCTAGTGTTTTGCACTAACGGTGTGTTTTATTCCTTGTAGGAGTGATTTCGAGCTATATAGATGTTATAGAAGGAATTCAAGTGATTTGGAGCTTTGAAGTCTGAGTAAAAGCCCAAGTAATTAAGCCGGGAACGTATTCGGGGATCAACGGATGATAAAGCAACAAAACAAAGACTCGAGTAGGCATGTTGCACATGGTCTAGTAAAATACACATAACATTTTGGTCAGAACTCCATTTGGACTTCACAACATACGGTTAGAAAGCTAACTTAATGGGCTACAACTTTCATGTTTTACGTTTTTTCAAATTCTAAACGGAACAGGGTAAAAAGTGCGTTCGAGACCACGACCGTGGAGCTGAGGCGGGCTGAGGCAGTATACCTGCCATATACCGCGGTTGACCGCGGCAGTCCAGACGTGAAATATTGTCCTTTTTGACTAGGAGAAGGTATAATTGTTTGGGCCCGACCCTACTTGGTATATATACATGGAAAAATGGTATTTTTAATGATTGGACACACTTTTGACATAAAATTAGACCTAAGGAGGCTAAGGAGACGGAGGATTCGACCTAAGGAGTCAAGAACACAATAGGAGCAAGGCGGGGAATTCATCAACGCGTTTTTCCTTCCTCTTCGTATTTTTCATTGTTGGTTATGATTTTTAATATTGTAGTTTTACATACTATTATGAATAGCTAAATTGTTATCTAGGGTTTTGATAGAACCTTTTGTAGGATAAATTCTTGTTATGTTATTATATAATTGAGCCATTGGATTTCTCTACTTGTTCAACTACGTGTTTATTGTTGTTGATTGACTGGCCATCGATTGGCTGTGCCTATTTATTATGTGTTGCTTGAGAAAGGATACATATTTAGGTGTTTGTTGAACAACGTCACTCTTAACGTATGTGAGAAATCAATACAACGGGTTTAAAGGTAGGTTTAGAAAAACAAAGCCTTGACGTGGTCATAATGAGCGGTTAGATAAATCCAACTAGCGTAGTTCCAGAGAATATGTCTAGTAAATTGTTGTAGTTGCTCGAGGGAGAATTACAACACCTAAAGTGTTCATGATCAGTAGAGAATACATTGAAAAAATCATAGGGAACATAGCTAGAAGGATTCCGACAATTGGAAAAATCATAACTCTAGACCTCCTTAGTTTAGTCTCCAATCCTTTGTCTCGTTAGTTGATAATTTTACCGTTTTCTAGTATTTGCTAGTTAATTAGTTAGAAATATAAATCTCAATCTTTATAATTTAGAAAATTGTTCAAACTTGTCTTTTTAGTGATATTAAACAGATATAGTTAAGCCTTAGTTTTCTGTGGGATTCGACTCCGGACTTTTAGACTGGATTATATTTGCGGCGACCGCTTATCCTTTTTAGGACTACAGTTTGGCGTGATCAGGGGGAAAAGAGCCATAGGCGCGATCAGACTGGAAATCACTATTGAAGATATGCAATCAAGTGCATGGCTGCATGTGATCGACGCGAAGACTTCATACATTGTTTTGCTTGGGAGGCCTTGGATATATGAGAATAAAGTAGTTCCATCTACCTACCATCAATGTTTAAAATACTACGAGGGTGAAGTCGAGAAGACTGTAGTTGCTGATGATGAGCCATTCACTGAGGCTGAGTCACACTTCGCCGATGCAAAGTTCTACTTGAAGAACCGCATTGTGAAGGAGCTGAAAGCTGATGATGGCATGAAAAGCAAGAATAAAGAGCCCTCAACTAAAATAGAAAAGGTGAGTACTGGTGAAGCCAAAGCTGCTAGTAAGGAGGTACAACCCAACGCGAATAAGTCTTATAGAGGGAATGTTACGTCTTGTGGCAAGAAAGTAAGTCCGACACTCCAATATATCCATAAAAGGAAGAAAGATGAAAGTGAATCATCTAATCGCCAAGCCAACATGCTAAAGGAGTTAACTCTTCCGGTCAAACGAATTGAGGCAGTAAAGTTGTCCTCAATGCCATTTGCAGGGTTTGTAGCCCAAAATCGTTTGCAGAATGTGGCACTCCCTACAAATCGAAAAGATGAAGGTTTTGACCCTAACGCTTACAAGGTATTTGCAAAAGCTGGATACAATCCCAATGAGCCTTCAAAGTTAGGGAAGCTCACATCGGAAGCTGCAACGAGGCAACCACGTGAAGGTTTGGGATACAAGCAATCGTCACCATTGCGCATCTCAATAAGAAGGGCGAGCAACAACTACATCATTGTAGAAGATGAATCAGCCGCTTCTAACAAGCCTTCTGTCTTTGATCGACTTAGAAGATCACATGTGAGGACCTCCGTGTTTGAAAGATTGGGTCCACTAAAGAAGGGGAACAAGTTCCGGAGAAATTCTCAAAGCATAAGGACACCCATTTCACCCAAAATCTATGAGATCTCTAAGGATTTCCAAAGTTTGGTTCCTTATAGAATGAGGCGACAAACAAAACTTGTGGTTTCATGTAAAGAAGTACTGAAGGTAAAATCATATACTGTGGTCTATACTAAGGAACGCGATGAAGACAAAGAGAGTGTGGGTTCTTCGTATCATGTTACTGTACAAGTCGAGAATGGCATTCCATATTCAATGGAAGATAATGCAGAATTGGAGGATGTTTCGCCATGTTATCACATATCCTTCAATAATGGGGACCCTCAAGAAGATGAAGATGAGAAAGATGCTCCACCTGAACTTGAAGAAGGAGTGAGGACGACAGTTGATGCCTTAAGAGAAGTTAACCTTGGCACCGATGAAGAACCAAGACCCACCTACCTAAGTGCTTTACTTGAAGATGACGAAGAGAGCACTTATATTGAATTACTCAAAGAGTTCAGGGATGTATTTGCTTGGAGTTACAAAGAGATGCCTGGCTTGGACCCGAAAGTAGCAGTCCATCACCTTGCAGTCAAAAATGGTGCTCGTCTTGTTAAACAAGCTCAAAGGAATTTTAGGCCGGACTTGGTTCCCTTGATTGAAACAGAAGTTAACAAACTCATCGAAGCTGGATTTATTCGTGAAGTTAAGTACCCAACATGGGTTTCAAGTATTGTCCCAGTAAGGAAGAAAAATAGCCAGATTCGAGTGTGCGTTGACTTTAGGGATCTTAACAATGCGTGTCCTAAAGATGAGTTCCCGCTTCCCATTCCAGAACTGATGATCAATGCTACTACTGGGTACGAGGCAATATCATTTATGGACGGTTCGTCGGACTATAACCAAATACGCATGGCACCAAAGGATGAAGAGCTTACTGCATTCCGTACCCCAAAGGGTATTTGTTGCTACAAGGTAATGCCTTTTGGCTTGAAGAACGCTGGTGCTACTTACCAAAGGGCTATGCAGAATATTTTCGATGATCTTCTCCATAAGAATGTCGAATGCTATATTGATGACTTGGTGAAGAAATCAAGAGAGAAGGGCGACCACATGAAAGACTTGAGGATAGTATTTGAATTTCTCCGGAGATACCAACTTAGGATGAATCCATTGAAATATGCCTTTGGAGTTACTTCTGGAAAGTTCCTTGGTTTCATTGTCCGACATCGAGGGAATGAAATTGATCAAGCCAAAGTGGATGCCATTTTGAAAATGCTTGAGCCTCGAGATATCCATGAATTGAAAAGTCTGCAAGGAAAGCTAGCATACCTTAGAATATTCATATCAAACCTGGCTGGGAGGTGCCAACCGTTTCGTCACCTCATGAAGAAAGGCATTCCTTTCAAGTTGGACCAAGCTTGTAGCAATGCCTTCGAAAGTATCAAAACCTACTTAATGAAGCCTCCAGTTTTAGCAGCTCCTATAACTGGAAAGCCGTTGATACTATACATTGCGGCACATGAAAGGTCTGTTGGAGCACTGTTGGCCCAAGAAAATAGTGAGGGGAAAGAAAGCTCTCTTTACTACTTGAGCAGGATGATGACACCTAACGAGTTGAATTATTCGCCAATTGAAAAGTTGTGCTTGGCGCTAGTCTTCTCAATTCAAAAGTTGAAGCACTACTTTCAAGCTCATGTTGTCCGTCTTGTTTCTAAAGCAAACCCCATCAAGTTCGTGATGTCAAAACCTATTCTTAGTGATCGACTAGCGAGATGGTACCTCCAATTTCAACAATTCGAGATTTTGTACATCCCTCAAAAGGCTGTAAAAGGACAAGCATTGGCAGACTTCTTGGCAGATCATCCGATACCTGATGACTGGGAGCTAACTAATGAACTACCTGATGAGGACGCAATGGTCATTGAAGTTCAACCTCCATAAAAGATGTACTTTGATGGTGCTGCGCATCGTGGGGGAGCTGGGGCTGGCGTAGTATTTGTCAATCCCCAAGGGTGAAGTCTTGCCCTACTTCTTCACCTTGACACAACTCTGTTCCAACAATGTTGCTAAATATCAAGCATTAATACTTGGGCTTGAAATGGCCGTTGATATGAAGCAATTGCAATTACAAGTCTTTGGTGACTCCCAGTTAGTGGTCAATCAGCTTTAGGGTAGTTACGAGGTCAAGAAGCTTGAACTACACCCATATCATGATTACGCTAAAAAGTTGATGGGGTGGCTCGGTGATATGACTATTCAGCATGTGCCAAGGAAAGAAAATAAGAAGGCTGATGCTTTAGCTGCCCTAGCTTCATCATTATCCCTGCCCGACTAAGCGCAAGTTACCGTCTGCCAAAAATGGGTAGTACCGCTGCCAAATGAGGCTGAAGGTGAAGAAAACGAACTCAAGCCTCTTGTTGCTGTTTCTGAAGTTGAGAAAGAAGAATGGCGACAACCCATTATCGACTACTTATGCTATGGGATACTTCCAGAAAATCCGAGGAGGAAGACTGAAATCCGTCGTTTTGCACCTCGCTTCCTTTACTACAAGGATACTCTATACAGAAGGTCGTTCGAGAGAGTACTCTTGTGATGCCTAGGAGAAGAAAAAGTGCTCCAAGCTTTGCAAGAGACACATTCTGGGGTATGTGGGTCATACCAGTCTGGACCAAAGCTCCACTTTCATATAAAAAGGATGGGATATTATTGGCCAACGATGGTAAAAGATTGCTTGGACTATGCCCGAAGATGCAAGGCTTGTCAATTCCATGCAAATTTTATTAATCAACCTCCTGAAGTGTTGCACCCGACTATTGCATCCTGGCCATTTGACGCTTGGAGATTGGATATTGTTGGACCACTGCCAAAGTCCTCTGGTGGCTACCTATACATCTTGGCTGCAACTGACTACTTCTCAAAATGGGCTGAAGTTGTTGCTCTTAAAGAGGTAAAGAAGGAAAATGTTGCAAGTTTCATCCGAGTAAACATCATCTATCACTTTGTCATTCCCCGTTACATAATAACGGATAATGGCAAGCCGTTCGACAATAGGTTGATGAATAAGATTTTTGAGATCTTTGGCTTTAAGCAACGTAACTCTTCGATGTACAATGCTGCTGCCAATGGTCTAGCTGAGGCATTCAACAAGACTCTATGCAACTTGTTAAAGAAAGTCGTCTCAAAATCCAAACGAGATAGGAATGACCGTATGGAAGAAGCTCTATGGGCATATAGGACGACTCACCGCACGCCGACACAGGAGACTCCTTATTCACTCGTTTATGGAGTCGAAGCCTTCTTGCCACTTGAGCATCAAATACCTTCGTTACGACTGGCTATTCAAGAAGGGATCACTGATGAACAAAATGCTCGACTTCGGTTAGCAGAGTTGGAAGCTCTTGATTAAAAGAGATTGGAAGCTAAATAGAGTCTTGAATGTTATCAAGCTCGATTATCTCGCGCCTTCAATAAAAGAGTTCACCCGAGATCCTTTCAAGTAAGAGATCAAGTCCTTGTCGTACAAAGACCCATAATTACTTCCCACAAACCTGTAGGGAAGTTCACTTCAAAATGGTATGGGCCATATGTCGTACAAGAAGCTTACTCAAGTGGGGCTTACAAGCTGGTTGATGTAGATGTTATAAGGATCGGCCCTATCAATGGCAAGTTTTTGAAGAAGTATTATCCTTGAAGTTGCAATGCTCCTCGATGTACGAGCCTAAACTGCAAGTCATGACACTCCTTGATGCACGAGCATAAATTGCATGTTGCAACACTCCTGGCCCGCAAGAGTATAAACTGTGTACGACCCAAAAAAAGTTTGCTAGGTTGAAAATCTCGAAAGAGGCGGCCTAGGCAAAATTTAAGATGTAAAAAAAAAAATCTACCCAGTCTGAACAATGGTATGACTTGATCCTCTTCACTGAGGTACGTAGGCAGCTTAGAGTTTCATTCTAAGTTCAGTCGCATAAGTTTAAAAGATACATATTGCCTCAATTGTTGTTCGAATGGAGTATGAAAGAATGTAAGATCAAGCTGAAATGCCATCCTCCTACTGAATTTTGACCTTATTTGATTTAAAGAGGGCAACCCTTCATGGTAAATTGATATCTTCAATGCCGATTTTAGGAGGATGTCAAGTATTTGCATTGAAGTCCATGGATTCTCTATGTCTTCAGGTTCGCCAAACCTTCAAGTTTGTTGGTCTCCAAGTCCGCCCTCTACCTTATAAAAAAGGAGAAGAGAAGAGAGACATCAAAAGGAAACACAAGTATAAGGAAAGGATTGCTTGGCACAACGTCTCAAATCCAGTGAGACTTGAAGTCAAGATATTTGTGAGAATATGACTCTTAAATTTCGATTGATGGCAAGTAAGACATCTTCCGATCTTGAGGCTTCCATTCCAAAATATGAATTTTGGGTGAGACTGTGCAAATCTGGAATTGATAGCGTGGTGTAATATAAAGTTGATTTCAAAATATTATCTAGGATGATTCTGAAGTTGTTTGATTGAGAATTTTGGGTATATCCTAGATCGTGAAATCTAGTTTTCATGAAATCAAACGGTTTGTAATTTCGACATTCTTACACCAAGTTATGATTTTTTTTGTGAGACAGCGCAAATTTGGGATTGGTAGCGTGGTGCAATATAAAGTTGATTTTAAAATATTATTTGGGACGATTCTGAAGTTGTTTGATTTAGAATTTTTGATATGCTCTAGATCTTGAAGTCTAGTTTTCTTGAAATCAAACGGTTTGCAGTTTCAATATTTTTACACGGAGATATGAATTTTTTTGGTGAGACTGCACAAATCTAAAATTTTCAACGTGGTGGAATCTAAAGTTAGTTTCAAAATATTATTTGGGGCGATTCTGAATTTTGGATATATTTTAGATATTGAAGTCTAATTTTCGAAAAATCAAATGGTTCATTATTTGGACTCTCCCACGACAAGATATGAATCTTTCGTTACAAGTGCGTAAAGCAGAAAATTATGCAACTAAGATAAATGTCGGGTAATATAAAGCAAACGAGAAGCGATCTTATTTAAGACGAAATAAATATCCACTAGGTCAACCTAATATAAAGATAAAATGGGAGAGAATGCTAATAGCCTAATCTAAACAAAATTTGTAGTTGATCAATTCTTGACAGCTAATCTCCAGGTTCTTCTTCTTCTCCTCCAAATTGGCCGAATCATCAACTGTCAACAAATTTACGTTGTCATATGAAGAGACCTTAGTCTCGGCAGTTGAAATTTTTTCCTGAATCTCTTCAACCTCCTTTTGAGTCGCTTCTATAACACCTTCGAGGTTCTCCCTCTCTTGTTGTAATGTTTGTAACTTCTTCACAACTCTCTTCAACTTCTTTTCACTAGAGGAAACTTTCTTGACTTTCTCACTTGCTTCAAGTTTGAACGATTCGAGACGCTCTTTAGCTTTGGAAATCAGCTCTAGCTTCTCATCTTCACTCGTCTTATCAGCCATATTGGATCGCTCTTGGTCATATAATGCGGCAAGTTCAAAAAGAGAATTTAGTAAACCTTCTAATGGAGAAAGATCTAAAATATTCGTCTTCTTCATATCCTCAAAAATCTCAATGATTTGCTCCATATAAGATGAGAACAATTCCGGACGAGTTTTGGAGAGCCTATTGCAAATATCCTCCCGAAGTCCTAAGATGAATTCCTTTTTGCAATTGAAAACAATGTTTTTTCCTTCAAATATTGATACCGCCGTATTTGTCATTGGTGAAATGCGAGTTATCTCATTTAGAGTTTGTCTTTTTAGGGATTCGTCATGAGGAAAAGATGATGCCTTTGAAGATGACTTCACTTTACACATAGGCCCTCCAATAGATTCATCACTCACTTGCGGCTTGTCGCATGGGGATACCATCGGATGCCCAATGGTGTTTACCTACATAAAGAAAAGGCAAAGAAAGTAAGTAATTTATAGTGAAGCTACTCATGAAAAAAAGAAGGGAGAGGGCGAGGTGATTGTATTTTACCTCTTTGTTACAAGCTATATGCATTCTTGAGGGACTATCAACACTTTGAACCTCTACGATATCTACTGGGTTAGGCCGTTTCCTTTTCCAATTTTGATCTTCATTGGTACTCTAGCTTGTATCTTGAGGAACATGCGTGTTAAATGGAAAAACTGGAGGGTGTTTCTCTATAGCTGTAGAAGTGCACACCACTTCTTTCAAACCTGCCTTTGAGGATTTAAGCTTCCTTTTTTTTATGTTGCATAACTACTTTTGGGATTGGAGTTGGTGTTTTCTTAACTTTTGGGAGCGTCTTTCCAACACCTTGATATTCCCCTCTTAAAGAAGTTGTAGAATTTAGCCCAACATTGTCTACCAAAGCTTGTAAGTTATTCTCGAGAAACTTTCCATGCGCTTTCTCCCACCAAGACATATAATTAGTGGAGAAAGGCTTCTCCATAGGATCTCCCATTGGGGGAAAAACTGCACGTGACATAGATTGATACAGTGTGCAAATCCTCCAAAGTCTGATTCCTTCATCTAGAGAGGTGTCACGGATATCGTTCTCCAAGAAACCGGGGACGTTTTGGTAAAATCCAAATTGACGACCAAACTGATGTGGGCTATATGGCTCGATGGTGAATGAGTTACCATACCTCAAAGGGAGGTAATTAAAACATAAGCTCATGAAGTAATTTGACTCCAACTCTTGAGGGTCATCGTTATCCACGTAATAATAAGGACGGGAATTGGTTAACATTGTTGGTGTCCAAACTATATTCTCCCCATCGTGGATGTGTTTTCTTCCATCCTTCTCGTCAAAGTACCTTGCAGCCCCCTCTCCTGAGTATGCCACCATCAAAGGGACAGACGGACCCTTAGCAAGTGGATAGTGGGTTTTGAAGTAATGTGCAAGCCAGCCGTAAACATAATGAAGGGAAAAGAAACTTTGACCTGATCAAGTTGGGAAGAACGCGAAATTTTATTCAAACCATGATAAATACTCTCCAAATCTGGGACTACAAGGCTAATCTTTCGCCCGCCTGCCATCATGCTTGCCATCTTAAATGTCTCAGGACGAATGGAATTTTCTACCTTGGGGAACACAAAGGAACATAGCCAAATTGATAAGAATGCTGCTACATATGTTTCATCTTTCTTGTTAGACCTCACCCTAAGCTTGGAGAATATAGTTTCTTGATCACTCAACCACCTCGTCGTCTCGGGAATAACTCCGTTAGGATTATGTATTGACTTTAGGCGTGCGGATTTCTTTTCCTTTCGTAGTGGGGTAGGTCTATTTATTAAAGTTTTTTTATACCAAAAACTTGTCCACTTGCTGAAGGAGACCTTTTGGGTAGCACCCGTACCTTCCTTAAGATGATGAAATGCAGCAAATAAATACTCGCAAGATCGAGGAATAAATCTAATTTGTTTTTCATCCAAACCGATGAGCACTCTTGTCTTAGGTACCGCTTCTTCGTACAGAGAACCCGCAATGGGCAAAGCCCCAAGGATATGTAAGTCCCAAAGAGATATAGATAGCTCCCCAGCTGATGTAAGAAGTGTGTTCTTCTTGGGGCACCAAGCCTCACAAAATGCTTGCAAAATGTTAGAGTTTCGATCATAAGTGAAAAGTGAGGCATAGACAGCATCGTAAATCTTTATTGTACTCAGAGTTTGTTGGCTTCCACCAAGTACGTCTTCATCCCATTCCCAATATCCTGGGATATGACGATACTTGCCCTCGATTGTTGTTGTGTTTCCCCAATGTACTTCGCCTTGAATTATGTGACTCCCTAAGTTTGGAAGGGTGCTAGCAATATTTACATGGCGATGGATTGGCGCTTGGAGAGACCACATCTTGGATAATGGATTAGAAATCGATTTGTGCTCCAAGGTCCAGTTTTCTACATAAAGGGAGTTCCTTAGAGGAGGCCATGAGGCTGCATATCAGCCATCTTGTGAGGTGTGAACCAAAAGCTTTATTTGTTCTATGCCATCTTCAGTCTCGATGATGAGATATCTAAGTTTGGAGGAAGGTGAAGTATAGTCCCTGAAATTTGCCATCTCTTCGTGCTAAAAAAAGAAAGAAAGAAAAGAGGGGTCATCAAAGTCCAAATCAAGAATATTAGAATGGGTACAAAGGTCTAAATGGATGAAATTCTCTCCGGTAGTCGGGCCACATTGAGAGTAATCTCTCCGGTAGTCGGGCCAGTTTGAGAGTAATCTCTCCGGTAGTCGGGCCATTTTGAGAGTAATCTCTCTGGTAGTCGGGCCACATTGAGAGTAATCTCTCTGGTAGTCGGGCCATTTTGCGAGTAATCTCTCCGGTAGTCGGGCCATTTTGAGAGTAATCTCTCCGGTAGTCGAGCCTTATTTAGAGTAATCTCTCCGGTAGTCGGGCCATTTTGAGAGTGATCTCTCTGGTAGTCGGGCCACATTGAGAGTAATCTCTCCGGTAGTCGGGCCATGAAATTAATCCCTCCGATATTTGGGCAGGGATGAGTATTCATCCCCTCACACCCCAAGATTGTCTTCTTCATGCGTGGATCATCTTGTTGAACAAGAACAAATCCTTCTCGTTTGACCTACAAAAAAATGATAAAACAAAAAAAAAAGCAAAAAAAAAAAAGAAGAAAAAGAAATTACCTCAAATACTAGCACTTTCCGATCGTTAAAGAAACGAACTCAAGAGCAGCTTGAAGATGCCGACAGCTGATTGATACTCAAAATATATGAGAATATGGGGTTTATATAGATTCTTCAAAGTGGATGTGGGAAAATAAATGCCGATGTGGGATGGTTGTAATCAAACTCCAAAAAGAATTCATATTGTAAGAATGATTCTCCTATTTGGGCAAGGTTACTGTGAGGCGGTGATTTATTTATGCCATGCCAAGCAAAGCTATCAAAGCTATTATACTGCCAATGGGATTCTAGTATACTAATCCGAGGTGCACACGACTCACGTAAAAGTAGGCGCACATAACTTTGACTCTTTAGACTTTGCTAGAAATTAATCCATAAGTGCTTCATATTTAGTATATGGAATTAATGAATGAGATATATACTCTAAATGGATACTAGAAGGCCCAAAATTCAGCACAGTGTGTGATTTGCTTGACTTGGCATGGATTACAATGCAATTTCAATTGAAAAGAAAGTGATAGTCAAAGGACATGCATGTCCAACTTCAATGGGCAAATGAAACCATTTTGTTGTATTCCTGAATTAAAATGCTACTTTAGAAGTAAAACTTAATAAATTGAACGGTCCAATCGTCCTAAGCTTTGAAGACGATTCGAGTTTGTGAAAAAAATGATATTTTTATCCAAGCTACCAGCAAATGGAAATATGTCTAAATTAGTTCGTACTTCTAGACGGGATTCGGTTTCAACGAGTCTACACCTCGACAAGTCTTGAAGTAGGGGGCATTTGTAGGCATATAAAATTTATTGAATTTAAATTCAATAAGTAATTTTGATTATATTTTAAATTCAAGATATATTGGTCCAAATAAATATTATGGGCTAATATAATTGACCTAATTATATAAGTCCAATAAATATGGATTAAATAAATAAGTCTTAATCCATTGGGCTATTTATTTAATCCATTGGGCTAGCCCATTCAAATTGGGTTAAAGTGATGAGCCCACTTTATTAAACCCAAGATGTTATCTTTCTAGAGGCCCAGTTTGGTGCCACGTGTCAAATGACGTGGCGGACCAAGTCAAGCGGAAGAGCCAATAGGATCACGTCACGTGTCAAAATGACAAGGCATGCCCAGTCACACTGAAAGGCCAATAAAATCGCGCCACGTGTGCAAGTGACATGTTCTGGCCAATCAAATGCGGCCATGCCACACTTCAATTTGATTGGTCGGAAAGAGTTTGTTCTTATCACAACTCTTCCCTCCCACAACTACAAAAGGGAACCAGAAGCTATAACAAGAAGCAAGAGAGAGCTCGTGGATCAAACACCACAAATTTCTCTACAAGTTTCAGGCTTCAAGCAATCAAGTTCAAGTTCAAGAAATCAAGTTCAAGTTCAAGAACGAAGAACAAATCAAGTATTCAAGCTCAAAAACGAAGAACAATTCGAGTACTCAAGATCAAGAACGAAGTCAAATCAAATACAAGAAGTTCAAGATCAAGGCTACTTGTTCGTGATAAAATTTGTGGCAACAATCAAAGTGTTCGTGACGGATAAATCAAATTCAAATTCAAGATAAAGCTCAAAGACCCTTGAATTTGTACAAGAAAAGTAGAATCAGAGGAATCATAGAGATTGTAACGCTCAAATATTCGAAATAAAATACTACGATTGTTGCAATATCTTCGGTCTTGATTTTATTTTCTCGAAGCAAATTTATTGTCCACACTATCACAGGAATAAGAGCTATGATTGTAGACTTGAGTTGCTTGAGGAACTTGCCATTGTGAAAAAATTCTATAACTGCCTCTGTGATCTCCTGCCCCACTATAGGCCAAGCAACCTTATAGAAACCACTCCCAAAGTCATATGGTCCTGGGCTCTTGGTACTGTCAATATGGAGCACCGCCTCTTTAACTTCCTTATCCACAACTGGCATTAGCAACTCCACATGTTGAGCAGTTGACAAAGTGGGCCCATTTTTTAGAATGCTAGTAAAATCTTGGACTCTAGAGGTAGACTTCCTTCCTAATAATTCAGAATAGTAATCCACAAACAAGTTTGCAATAGTCCCTGGATCAGTTTGCCATGTGCCTGTGTCATCCTTAAGTTGCATTGTGGCTTGTTTCAGCTTCCTATGCTTTATAATTGAGTAGAAATATTGTATGTTATCATCTCCTAGCTTAATCCACGTAGATTTACTTCTTTGTTGTAGATACATTTTTGCCAAATATGAAGACTGTTTGAATTTCTGATAACCCAAGAATTCAGCCTGTTGAACCTCTTTATTTGAGGGATCCCTTTGAAGTTTCAACTGACTTTGCTTAAGCAACTTCCTATCTTCTTCTGCTTCTCTCACAATATCATGAGAATAGTATGACTTCAGAACCTTCAGCTTCTTCTTAAGTAGCTTCAACTTCTTCACTACTTGATACATTTTGCAGCCCTCAATACTGTCAGCCCACTCTTCTCTTACGATTATATTAAATTGTGGATGTTAAGCCCGCATGTTACAGAATTGAAATGATTTTTTGAACTCAATTATCTCCTTTACCAGTGATACTTTTGCAGGACAGTGGTCATTGATTCCTTTTGGGAGAAATATGACCCGACATGCTGGCATTACATCTAGCCACTCCTCATTTATGAACACTCAATCAATCTTTGAGAATATCCTTTGTTCTTCATGTTTGTCATTCCAAGAGTACCTATTGCCTTGTGCTGGTAACTCCAATAAGCCACATTCTACTACACAGTTGTGGAAATCTTTCACTTCTGCCCAAGTCACAGGGTTTCTTCCTATTATGTCTTCTGTTTTAAGGATTGAGTTAAAATCCCCTAAAACCATCCAAGGCCTTGTACATCTCCTGCTATGAGATACTAACTTATCCCACAGGTCCTTCCTCTCTTCTCTAGTATTTAATGCATAGACATAACACAATTCAAATGTCATTTGAAGAGGAATGTGATGAACTTCACACTTGATTACTTGAGCTAACATACTCATAAGAATGACCTTGTAGTAATCAGGTCTCCAAGTAATCCAAATTCTACCATTATAATGGTACTCAAGGTTTGTAAGGTACTTCCATCCCACAAACATGTTATTTGCTAGCTTCTCAATTCTGTTACTTTTTATTTTGGTTTCTAATAGACCAACCAACCCCACTCTTTCCTCATTGCAAAGGAGTTTAACCTCTTTTTGCTTATTAGGAATATGAATCCCCTAACATTCCAACTTAACATATTAACGATCCCTAAGGGGATGATTGTTTTAGCCTCCCTTATTTATGTTACTCCCTCCTTTTTTGTTATGTTGACCTCTTTACTGTGCAGGACTTGAAAAGAATTTGAGTTCTCAACTTGTTGCTGCTTTTGTTATGGTTTTCCTACTTTCAATGGGGTCTGCCAGCTTGTAATATCCCTTGCTTTTACTTCCCTGATTGTCTCACCACCATTTGCTCTCTATAATCATCAGTTCTGGTACTTGTTTCCTCCTTCCTTTGTTCAAAGTTCACCGGAATTTGTTCATTGCTCTTATTATTTTTGGGTTCTGTTTGTGCCACATTGTTCATCTCCTTATGTTGTTCTGCATTTTCCATTGCTAGTTTCTTCTTGATCCTACAAACTTCCTCTGCATGCCCATATATAGAGCAATAACTGCACAAAATTGGCTTCCAGTCATAGATGACTTTTTGTTTGATTAACTTGCTTCTTTCATTCCGAAAGAGAACTACATCTGGTCGTTTTGCATTCATTCCTACCTCAACTAGCAACCTTGCAAAATTCATTCCATTCCTCTTTTCTATATTTTGGTCCACCATAATATGTTTCCCTACTAAGCTGCCTATCTTGCTCAAACCTTTCTTATTCCAATATTTGTAGTCCAGTCCAGGAAACTTAATCCAAAATGGAACTGTTAGCAATTCCTCTCTGCTGAATCCAAATTCAGGTGTCCAAGTCTTTACAATGAATGGTTTCATGTCAAAATGGCAAAGCAACATGGTATTCACTACATATTTATTTTGTACTAGCTTACACTTCTCAAATTACAATATATATTTCATTGTATACCAAAGAGGATGAACACACATGTTGTCGGGGTAAAATCGAAGTTTCTCTACCTCGGACTGCCATGTTGCATATCAAAATGCTCCTCCTCTTGCACATTAAACAAGTTTTACAATTAACATTAACTGTCATGTCAATTGTGATATATATACACCAAAAAAAAATGTGATATATATGACAATTCCGATTTATAAGTAGCATTCGACAACAACGATTTAATTATAAGTCGCATTGGGTTATAGCGATTCAAATTTGTCAATTGATATTTATAAGTCGCATTTGGTAATTGCATGCATAAGTCGCCCAATTGCGATATACAGTCCATTTAAGCCGCTCAATTTTTTTCGCTCGCTTACATTGTTACTCCCTCTATTCCAGTTTATGTGAACCTTTTCTTTTTTGGTCTGTTCCAAAAAGAATGACCCTTTCTAAATTTGGTAACAATTTAGCTTAAACTTACAATTCTACCCTTAATGAGAAGCTTTTATAACCACACAAATACTCTGGGTCCCTTTTTGACTTGTTTAGGACCACAAATTCTAAAACTCTTCATTTTTTCTTAAGCTCCATGCTCAGCCAAACAGGTTCACATAAATTGGAACGGAGGGGGTATATTTTATTAATTGCTCAGAAAAGTGAATAAGGAATATGTGAAAGCCGTGATTACCTTAATGAGTAACTGAAGTTTTGAACTCCCTACAACATAAGGTATTTATAGCTACGAAATCTCAGCTATGAATTTAAAAATCGTGGCTAATACCGAACAATAGCCACAAGAATTAGAATTTCCTGGCTATTTACAAATTCGTAAAATTTGCTAGCCACGAAATTAAATTCGAAAAGCTAATTCCTTATTTTTGCTATAATTGCTAACAATCGTAGCAATAATTGCCTAAATAGCTATAAATTTATTGCTACAATAAAATTGCGTAGCTAATTCATACACTTTAACCACGCATTAAAAGTTATTGTAGCAATAGTAACCTTTTAGCCACAATAAATTATTTAAATAAAATATTATAGCTAAATAAATACATTTGCTTTGAATTATAAAAAATTGTGGCAATAGGTAAATGATCTAGCCACAGATTTATTGCTATGACAAAATTATTGTATTGTTAGTTTTTGCTACAAACTGAAAGTTATTGTAGCAAAAGTAACTTTTAACCATAATAAATTATTTAAAATACAATATTATAGCTAGATAAATATTTTTGCTTCAAGTTCTAAAAAATAACGACAATAATTGGCTTAATAGCTATAATTATTTTTTAATACAGACTGGTCTAGCCACAAATTTATTGCTCTGATAAAATTTCGTAGTCAATCATTAGCTTTTGCCACAAGCTGAAACTTTCTATAGTAATAATAACCTTAAAGGCCTATGAAATTATTCGAAACAAAATCTTGTAGCTAATAATGAGTATTTTTGCTTCAAACTAGAAAGAAAATAAAAATAGTTGGCTTAAAAAAAATGAAAATAGTTGCCATGACAAAAATAATGAATATTTTTGCTCGATTATGAAAATCATGACAAGAGTTGTCTAACAATATTAGGTAACAAAATCGTGGACAATGGCTATTTAAACATTCTGCCCAGGCATTCAAATCCTTCTTCGCGAATGCGGTCAAAGCCTCGCGTTCGCGAAGCACAAACTTAAGTTGACCAAATTTTCCTCCTTCGCAAACGCGTCTGACCTCTCGCGAACGCGATGCCTCCAGACTCCAACCTTCGCGAACGTGGCTCCCCTTCTCGCGAAGGCAATGCTCAATGGCCCAGCCCTACACGAACGCGGGACCTCCCTCGCGAACGCGAAGGCCAAACCTTCAGCCTCACCTGCTAACCCTTCGCGAACGCGAGGCTCCACTCGCGAACGCGAAGGCCAATTGTCTGCAACACCCAACAACAGATTTCTGCAACTTTCTAAAACATGAAATGGTCCGATTGACCACCTGAAACTCACCTGAGGCCCCTGGGACCTCAACCAAACATGCCAACATAACCCATAACATCATTAAAACTTGTTTGAATGCTCGAAATGCTCAAAACAACATCAAAACACCAAATTCGCATCGGATTCAAGCCTAAGAATTCCAAAATCTTCTAAATTACGCTTTTGATAAAAAAAAAGTCTACCAAACTATGTCCGAATGACCTGAAATTTTGCACACACATCCCAAATGACAAAACGGAACTACTGCAACTCCCGGAATTCCATTCCGACCCTTATATCAAAATCTCACCTATCAACCGGAAAACGCCAAAATTTCAATTTCGCCAATTCGAACCTAAATCTTCTCCGAACCTCCAAAACACATTCCGATCACGCTCCTAAGTCCCAAATCACCTCCCGAAGCTATCCGAACCATCGGAACTCACATCCGAGCCCTTTAACACATAAGTCAACATCCGGTTGACTTTTCCAACTTAAGCTTCCACAAAGGAGACTAAGTGTCTCAAACCTTAACAAAACCTCTCCGAACCCGAGCCAACCAATTCGATCACACATAGAACCGATAAACAAAGCAATAAGAAGCAGAAATGGGAAAAACGGAGCGGTAACTCATGAAACGACCGGCGGATCGTTACAATTACAATAATATAAAATATGAGTTTGATCGAACTCATATTTTATATTATTGCAATGTGCATGTCATATACTCTATTACTTTTAAATAAGTTTACCTTTTTATTTCAAAAAAGTATTCATATTGAGGACTTTAATTGTTGTAGGATATTTATGTATATGGTCCTTAATAATTTTTACATCACTTAATATATATATATATATATATATATAATATATATATATATAAGAAGTCATTTTTAAATAAGCGCTCATATATTAAAGAGCTTTGTTGAGGGAGGTTTGGTGCATTTAGTTTTGATAAATGACCAAAGGCTCTAATTATATACAAGAAACATATTTAATACTACAAGAAAATAATAAAAATCTTAATGAAAATTGATATTTCGTAGCTGCATAATCACGGATTTACAATGAATTTATGGTTTCATCACTAATTAAAATTTTTATATTGAAATAATAAGTTTTACAATTAATAATAAAATTTATTGCTAATTTTTGCCCCCATATATGATGACAAATTAAATTTAAAAGCAGGATTTTTATCTTAACATTATTGTTTGTATTAACTTTATATAATTTTTTATATCTAGTTACACTAAGATATCAAGTCCATACAAAAGTTAATTATACTGTTATTCTGGTTAAATTAGTATTAGTTGTAAGTTCTAATTTTATTAAAAATATTGAATTACATATAATTAATGTGTGAATAACTAATTATTGAGAATTAAACAAATTAATATATTTAGTCTAGACGATAAAATACATTATGATAAGGTTTTTACAATCTTAATAAATATCATAAATCAAATTATACGTTGAATCATAAAATAAAATTTTAATATCATTCTTATGCATGAAAGAGATCTTGTCTTTCTTGTGAGTATTATTTGTATTTAAGAATAATTATATATTTTCACTATTATTATGCTTATTTTTGAGATTTATTTGTAATTAAAAAAGTTACATATTTTCTCTATTTTTAAGTTTATTTCTATAAAACAAATTAAGAACTTAATATGACTGATATAGGGGTGTATAATAACTTATTTTTTAGTATTAAATGTCATGATTCATATTAAACAAAGTATTACTTTAAAGTTTCAAAACTAATTTAAATAAGTATATAATTATAGTTAGTTCGACTTAAATATATTATATATTAGATTTAAACAATTATGTGCTTGTACTTGATTACTAGTTATATTCAATTTAGATGAGTATAAAAGTTATTGATTTAGTAATATAATACTATTTTAATAACTTAGTAATTATCATAAACCTAACTTAACACTAAAAATTAAGTAGCTAATATTATTGAATTATGAACATATAACAAAACTAACAATATCTTATAAGATGAAAAATCTATAAAGAAAATGTATTTAAGAATATTTTTATTTTACTTAAATGTAATATATTTATTCTTTTGTTTATATGTAATTTTCTTACTTTTATTTGAATTTATGGCATTTGAATTTTTTTATTGTATCTATGGTATTAATATTAAGAAGTAAATAAAGCAAAATATATAAGAAGGGGGACGACTCCTAATAAACCTCCAAACCTAAATCTAAACTTCTCCTCTAGGCCGCCACTCTCCCTTTCCGTTTTCTAATTTCTCTCTTCCACACTGGTCGCCGTTACTTAAAGCCGCGAGAAAGACAAAGAGTAGTAAGAGGGTATCCCCACTACTTCTCATTTATGGACAAAAATTTTACCGTGTTGGGTTGTCTCTTAAATCGTAGAGTTTTCTGATTTCCTTACACCTATTTGAGTTTGGGATTTTAAGTTCAATTTTACGAGTTATTCCAGCAATTTGATAGATATTATGTATTTTTTTTATAAGTAGTAAGTGCGATTTTAAAGATTTGATAGGTTTTGTGCCTTACACCTAATTGACTTGGATTTCTGCTTCAATTGTTTGTTTTTAATCTCTTCTAGTATCAAAGTGCCTTTGAGAAATTTCAATCTCTTCTAGTATCAAAGTGTAAGTTTTACTTCTTTTTTCTTCATCTCCTTAAGTTTTATGATATTTATTTAAATGCTTTTTCTTTTGTCTTCTGTGTTGAAAAAAAGTTTAGATTTTTTTTCACTTGATTCATGGCTAAGTTTTTTCTTTTTTCATAATTTATTAATTTTTTTAATTACTAAACGTAATTGCATCTAATTCGGTATATATTTTGATAATTCAAATAGTATAAGTTTCTCA